>NW_027356971.1:0-271 GCF_012295235.1 Primulina huaijiensis | reverse complement strand
AAAGCGCCCTGAAGTGTGTCGTGTGTACCGTCATTCCTTCACTGATACATGTTGGCAGAATGAGCATAACTTTTTACTCAGACCTCCAAATGACCTGAAACCAATTGGAGATTCAAGCCACGACATAGGGCTACAACTTTTATGTTCACCACTCTTTCAGATTATGAACGAAAAATACGTTTCTGGAGCGATCTTTGATGAAGTAGTGCGCAGAGGCAGAACAGGCGGCGCTCGAGCGGTAGAAAATGACCGCCCGAGCGCCGGTGCTTGA
>NW_027356970.1:0-25648 GCF_012295235.1 Primulina huaijiensis | reverse complement strand
TTTATATATTTTTTAATAAATGTCGTATTCCAGCCGTATCATGTTTTATATTTTCAAAATTTGGCGTATCGCCGTATCCATATCGTATTCTATACGATACCCGTACCAGTTCCCGTATCCATGCAACATAGCCTTCAAGAAGTCTACTACATATTTTCTTTGAGAGCTTGATATTTCACGGGCTGATCTGGTTATTTCTTTCCCCAGTAAATACTTTATGTGTACCAGATCTTTCATCTCAAATTCTTTTGAAAGCAAATTTTGATGCGAGCCATTTCTTTCTCATTGTTTCCTGTAAGGACAATATCATCGACATAAACAATGATCACTGTATGTTTACTTTTTTCTGAATGTTTAACGAAAAGGGTGTGGTCGACTGACAGTGGGTGTATCCATCTCCTTTCAGAGCAGAGGTGAACTTGTAGAACCAAGCTCGAGGAGATTGTTTGAGACCCTACAGTAACTTTCGTAGCTTACACACTTTGTTGATTGTTGTTTTGGATTCAAATCCTGGTGGGATATCCATTAGACTTCTTCCTCAAGATCTCCATTAAGAAATGTGTTCTTCACATCAAGTTGATACAACGGCCCATCTAAGTTTGCTGCTACTGACAAAAGTACGCGGATGGTGCTGAGTCTAGCAACAGAGGCAAAAGTCTCTTGGTAGTCAATCCCATAAGACTGTGTATCCTTTTGCTACTAACCGTGCTTTGAAACGTTCAATAGTTCCATCGGCTTTGTGTTTATCCGTGAATATCCATTTGTATCCAACCGTCCTCTTTCCTTGTGAAAGCTCGGTGATCTCCAAGTATTATTTTTTTCAAGTGCCTTTATTTCATCATGAGTGCCTGCTTTCCAATTTGGATTTGGAGTGCTTCTTCGATGGAAGATGGAATCTGAACTTGATCTATCCTAGATACAAAAACTTGATATGCAGGTGATATATGTTCAAAAGAGACAAATTTGCATATCGGATGTTTTGTACAGTTCTAGTTCCTTTTCTCAGTGCAATAGATCTATCATCTGGATCATTGTGTTCAAATACATGAGAGTCATTGTCAAGTTCGATAATACCTTTATTGATCTCGCAGGGAACTGGTGGTGGAGAAGTGTCATTGGCTGGTTGTTTTTGTACTAGATCTTGTCGACCCATCGGTTGAAGTGGCTTCCTACGAGGATAGACCTGAAGTTGTACTTTGGTAACGGTGTGATTGAGATTATTATTGTGTTGGATCAAGTGTGTTGTTGTGCTCGGGTTCTCCAGGAAGGTCATGATGGCCTGTGGTTTCAGTTGGTTCCCAAATTTGAGGTTCACCAACTCTGTTGCTGTCCCCTTGAACCGCGGAATTGGGGTAGAAAAGCTCATTCTCGAAAAAGGTAACACCCATGGATGTGTAAAATCTCTTAGTCGCCGGAGAACAACACTTATGCCCCATAACCAAGGAAAATGCATTTAACCGCCCTAGGTTCAAGTTTGTCACTGTGTTGGGAGTGAATGAGGACAAAGGTGGAGCACCCAAAACTTTGAGAGAGATGCTAGGAAGCAGATGTGTATTAGGATAAAAGTCATGAAGTGAAAGGATATGAGTTGTGTACCTCAACACTCGAGATGTCATTCTACTAATGAGGTATGTTGCAGGAAGAATTGATCACATCAGAAACGAGGGTCATTGTTGGTAAACAGTAAGGATCTTACAACTTCAAGCAGGAACACAACTCCTATCAGTCCGAAGAACTCGAATTTGTGCAAAAAATTTAGTTTGGAGCATGATGTGAATTTTTTTGAAAAGTAGCGTTGTTTCATGTCCTTCATTAAATAGACCTAAGAAACGCGAGTATGGTCGTCCACAAACAGGAGAAACCAACGGGTACTAGTGTTATTTTTGACATTGGAAGGTCCCAAGATGGCTGTATGAATTAGGGAAAAAGGTTTGGATGATTTATATGGTTGTGTGGTGAAGGTATTCCGTGTGTGCTTTGAGATTTGACAAATATTTCGAGGGACATGTAAATTTTTATTACTGAAAAAAATATGGAAACAATTTTTTGATGTAGTACAAAAAGTTTGGATGCCCTAACCTATAGTTCTATAACAGAATATCACTAACTTTTTTCGACTGAGAAATAGAAATAAAATTCGACGACAACTGATGGTTACTGGAGAAGTCCTTCATCCTAAGGAGGTACAGTCCAACACAAAAATCAGTATTGGCAATTGTCTGTTCCTGATGCCAGTTCCTGAAAAATACAAGAGTCAATCGGAAACATAGCACTGCACTGATGATTGTACTTTTAAGGTCTGCACAAGTAAGACATTTTTTAAACTCAGATTTGGAGAAAGTTGAACAGAACCCGAACTAACCACTTTCGAGCAAGACCCATTAGCTATTTGGATAGATTGTACTTAAGGTCTGCACAAGTAAGACATTTTTTAAATTTAGATTTGGAGAAAGTTGAACAGAACCCGAACTAACCACTTTCGAGCTAGACCCATAGCTATTTGGATAGATTGAGTGCTCTGAAACATACAGTATGATGCAAAAAGTGTCTTACACTTTTTGCAGCAAAAGCGCCCTTGCAGAGTCTTCCCATAATTTTGAGAACGTTGTGGACCTTGCACTCCAGTGGGCTTCATAGATTCCTTTGATTTTTTAGATGGAGGACGGTGAGTGGCCAGGGCCGATCCATGTGCTCGGGTTCTCCAAGAAGGTCGTGATGGCCTGTGGTTTCAGTTGGTTCCCAAATTTGAAGTTCACCAACTCTGTTGCTGTCCCCTTGAACCGCGGAATTGGGGTAAAAAAGCTCATTCTCAATGAAGGTAACATCCATGGATGTGTAAAATCTCTTAGTCGCCGGAGAACAACACTTATGCCCCTTACGATTTGGAGCATAACCAAGGAAAATGCATTTAACCGCCCTAGGTTCAAGTTTGTCACTGTGTTGGGAGTGAATGAGGACAAAGGTGGAGCACCCAAAACTTCGAGAGAGATGCTAGGAAGCAGATGTGTGTTAGGATAAAAGTCATGAAGTGATTGGATACGAGTTGTGTACCTCAACACTCGAGATGGCATTCTACTAATGAGGTATGTTGCAGTAAGAATTGATCACCCCAGAAACAATGAGGGTCATTGTTGGTAAACAGTAAGGATCTTACAACTTCAAGCAGGAACACAACTCCTATCAGTCCGAAGAACTCGAATTTGTGCAAAAAATTTAGTTTGGAGCATGATGTGAATTTTTTTGAAAAGTTGCGTTGTTTCATATTTGTCCTTCATTAAATAGACCTAAGAAACGCGAGTATGGTCGTCCACAAAAAGGTGAAACCAACGGGTACTAGTGTTATTTTTGACATTGGAAGGTCCCCAGATGGCACTAAGAATTAGGGAAAAAGGTTTGGATGATTTACATGGTTGTGTGGTGAAGGTATTCCGTGTGTGCTTTGAGATTTGACAAATATCACAACGAGGGACATGTAAATTTTTATTACTGAAAAAAATATGGAAACAATTTTTCGATGTTGTACGAAAACTTTGGATGCCCTAATCTATAGTTCTATAACAGAAAATATCACTATCTTTTTTCGACTGAGAAACAGAAATAAAATTCAACAACAACTGATGGTTACTCGAGAAGTCCTTCATCCTAAGGAGGTACAATCCAACACAAAAATTACACTTTTTGCACCAAAAGCGCCCTTGCGGAGTCTTCCCATAATCTTGAGAACGTTGTGGACCTTGCACTCCAGTGGGCTTCATAGATTCTTCTGATTGTTTAGATGGAGGACGGTGAGTGGCCAGGGCTGATCCATCAAGGGTATTTGAGGTACTGAGGGAAGTGCCTAACATCACTTTCCTACGACTTTCTTCTTGCCGAACATCAGAGAATGCTGTCTGAAGGCTGGGCAATGGCTTAGTTGCATGAATCCGCCCCCTTCATCGAGATTACTGTTGAGGCCCAAATGGAATTTTAATACACGCTTCTGTTCAACATTGGATTGGTATAGTTGCTCCATATAATCCCTCTGTCATAGATCATGAAGAAGGCTCTTTGTTGTGAAGAGCTCCGCTGTATTGTCTCTGGATGAGTAAGCATCCCGCTCTGCCTCCTAGATTTTTTTTTCAGAACGGTAATAAGGAGATTTACTCCTATCTCCGAGGTCATGGAATTAATTAGCCATGACATAACCATGTTCTCTAACTTCCATGCTTTAAATTTTGAGTCATCGAATTCCGGTCATGAAGATGTCTCCGATAAGAGTTCATCTTTTCCTCGTCCACTTTTGAATATAATCACACATATTGTGACCATTGGAGAAAGTTTTGTCCATTTAATTTATGGCATGTGATTGACAGAGGAGAGGCATCGCCCAGTCCATGGGTCACCGGCACTGTTGCGGTACTGGTGGTGGAGGTAGCTGAAGAATAGGAAGAGGAGGAATTAGAAGACGCCATACCGTATTTAGTCATCGGTAATTTCTGGCTCTCGATACGATGTGGTTAATAGAGAAATAGGGCAAATAAAAGAGAAGAAAACGTAAATCTTATTCCTCATCAAATCAAATGAAGAGTATACAATGCAACTATTTAGAAACTTATAGTACCAAACATCCCTAAATAAACTGATCTAATCTAATCAAACTATAAAATACTAGAAATAAAGATAAATATTCCTATCTACTAATAAGATGATACAATCAATATTCAACAGTTATAGTTATGATTGATTTTAAAATTAAGGTGCTGCATAAATAAATGTCATAGTTTGATTCTTCTGATCTTTAGCTGTCAAGTGTTCCTTGAAACTATGATAGCTTGTGAAGATTAACAACCGTTGTCCAATCACTGAAATAGACACATTGTAAATCACTACTAATGCTCAACTGGTAATGAATGTACAAGAATGCTGTAATCTTTAAATAATCCTGCAGTACTCCGTATTAGTGTCTTCTTTAAGAGCTAAAACTAAGAACTAGTTGCTGGTTTTGCTTTATCATGTGTGCACCAAATTTGGAGTCTCTTTTCTGATTAACCATTTTCAGTATGTTTCTTGTGTTTGCTTGAACGTGCCTATATTAATGCAACCGTTTCTCCTCGATGAACTTTGCCTTCATAAAATCTAATATAATTATTTGAACGCTTTTGCAGTGTTGACGACAGATTTCCAGTTGTAACATTTCATTTTGAGGGCGGACTCTCTTTGCCAGTTTATCCTCATGATTATCTGTTTGCTGTTCGTGTAAGTAAGCCGATTAATTTGGTTGGATATCATTATTGATTGTGTTGGGATGATTGATTCGTCTTTTAGCTACTAGTGTGTCATACTGACTGATTAAATTTGATAATTCAAACCAGTAAAGAAAAAATAACAAAAATTCAGATAAATAGACATTTCTTTTTTCATTTATTTTATTGTTTATTATTAGTTGGTCCAGTTCCTCTTGTTTTGATGTCATATATTTATGTGACGAGCATCTGGTAGATTAGTATTGATTGATGATTAGAATTGGGCGAGGATGGGTAAGTGGGGAAAACGATCTGTTGATGTGTTCATGGGAAGCTATCAAAGGCGAAAGATATACAGATGGGACTGATACTGTTTAGTTGTAAAATATGAAGACATGAGTGTAATGAATCATCTGGGCAGACTGTATATTTTTTATTATTTCCTGTGAAATAAGTAGTTTCTCATCGTGATGCTTATTGTTAAGCTAGCTTATGCAGGAGTATGATGAGAAAGGGCTTCTTAAAGGATTTGAGGTGGATGTGTGACTGAGCCTCACCTCAATTATAGAATTTTCATATTACTGGCGACCTAGTATTATATGCGGCTAAGAAAGGCAAAACTATTCTCAGGTACTTTATAAGCGGGTCTGAGATTGTTCTGCACTTGAAGATGATTCTGATGACAGCTGAACCATCACTTGGTGATGAACACGCCTTTTTTGTATGTCCTCGGGAGCTTTGACAGCAAGTTTCAAAAGTTAGAAATCTATCATTGAATTTTGTAGGAATAACGAATTTCTAAGGCTGGCACTTGTGATTACAAAAAAAGCTGTTGTATGCTTGACATGAACATAGTAATCTTGGGGTCTTCAAAAAATTGAATGACAATGCAAGGAAAGCAAGTTATGACAGCAAATGTTATTGACTTGATGTACAAAAAGGGACTCAAAATATTTTGCTGGATCTCCAGATTTGTCAAATGAATTGTGCAATGCTGTGTAGCTAAGAGTGTAAGCAATGAATGAGATGGTGTGGAAGAAAGTTATGGCAAGGAATTTATGCTAAACGCAAGGACTATATTGAAGACTGCTTCCATTAACTGATCTTCCAGAGATGTGGGCATGGGTAGCATCTCTTATTTCCTGGCTTATAGTCCACAAAAGCTGATGTCAGTTATTTCAGACATGATGAATCATCATAGAGAGGCAAAGCCGGTATTTTTCCTTGTGTAATGTAATTGCCTGGTTCTCAGTATGTTTGGGACGTTTCAAGTTTCAGGGTTTATAGAAAGAGAACTGATACAGAGGATGGAGTTGAAGCATAAATATACCGATGAAAAATAAATAATTATCTAAAAATTTCTTTACTTTAAGACATTTAAAAGCGTTATCCATGGAGAAAAAATTCCACAACGTTTTTGCTGTAAAAGTTCAACATTAACTGTTGCTTGTTTGTCCTACAGCTGCTGGAGTCTTACCATTACATTTATGCCTTGTATCTAAGGTGTTATATTTTAGAATGGAGCACGTGCCATTCTGTAATGTTGGAAAGATTTATCATGAGTATTTAATAGTGTTTGAGTTCCTGTTCGCTAGAAAAACATTGTCATTTTGTCTTTTCAGTTGCTTTTCAGGATGTCATCACCAAAATATTAAAGGTTTCATGTGCTGAAAACCTTGCTTTTGTAGGATACTGAATATTGTATAGGTTGGCAAAACAGTGAAATGCAGACAAAGAATGGAAAAGAAATCACTATTTTGGGAGGTATATTTCAATTTCAGTTTATATAATTGTTGCATATTGCATCGATAATGCAGATATATTTGTTTCTTTTAATTTGGAACAATATACAATTGATTTGACTTAGTTAAAAGCACAGTTGTTTGAAGATTCCCTGTTTAATTGTTAGACTAGCAAAGGAAATTTCAAATATGGTACATTCAGCACCAATGGCATTTGTAGATTTTACTCTAACTTCATGTGTGAAAATCGTGTCAACATGGTGTATAGAGGTTGCCTGCTTTGAACCCTTTTTATCTATATCTCAATGGTCTATGTATCTGATTTGATAATCTTTTCTTGTCAGGGGGAAATTTTCAAAATGCTCTCTCCCTTTTTGATCCTTCCACCGATCGGATCCTTCCATTGCCCTATCAGTAACTTCATTATATAGGTATCGTAAATAGACTTTTACCGCAGTCACGGCGCCGGCCATCGGCCGTCGGCGACAACCACTCACTCTCATTTAAAAAAAAAAAAAAAAAAGCTTCTCGGATTTTCTTGCTGAGTCCATTTCGAACCTGAACCGTTACATAATCCAGATCTTCATCGTCGGAAAATCGACCCATCGTTTTTATCCTTTTTTCAATCGATACCCAATAATTTTTAACCTAGACGTCAGTATCTAATCACCGTATCTCAGAATTTAAACCATCTTCACCGGTTTTTTTTCGAATCATCTAGTATTCCGAAGCCTTGCAAAAATTTCGTCTTAGAAAGGATAACATATTTGAGTTATCCGAGATGAATCGAGGGTTGTTCAGGAATTACTTCAAATCGAGCTGCGATATCAAAATCGAACAAAAATTGTTTTTAATCAGCATGGGTAGGAGGGGTAACATGGTTTTGGTGACGGAGAGGACCAGGAACGCGAGTTACGCATTGGAACTGGATTTTGAAAGTTTATATTGGATTACGTCGAAATTGTGGGAATACATTAACAAACCCCAATCATGCCCTATGTTCAATAGATTCAGAGGTAGAGAAGCAGTGGTGTCTATGCAGAGAATTGCGAATGGTCGAGGAAGTTATTTAGAACTATCTAAGCTAGTCTGGAAGGGAAAGACACAGCGCATAATCATACCAAGTGGAAGATTAAATGGGGGTTGGAAATGGATGGCACAAAATATGTCCAAACTCATGACAAACCGAAGGGATAAAGTATCGCGATTCAGAGATATTAGGAAGCCTACGGAACAATCAAATCAGCGTGGAAAATTCAGATCGAATGATTTTAATACGGGATATTCAGAAGTTGTAGCTTCGGATCAATTACCAGTTTGTATGTCTAAGGATTGGAGTAAAGCTATTATCATTACAAGGGATTGTGTCAACATTTCGTGGGAGCTGGTGAGAAATACCCTTGGGAAGGTAGTCCACAGAAAGATTGAATTGTTTCCATTCCAAGCCAACAAAGCAGTCTGGTGGCCACATAACGATGAGGATGCATCCTTCTATTTGCAATTGAAGAAGTGCTTTCTGGAAAATAAAGTTACATTGTCTTTTGAGAGATGGAGTCAGCAGAGCAATAGCGAAGATGAAGTTTTTGAATGCTGTAACAGTTGGGTGCGATTGTTGGGGATACCTTGGGATTTATGGTCCACAGATCTCTTCAAAAATATTGGTGATCAATGTGGAGGATTGTTGAGTATCAGTCAAGATACTATCCTACTAAAAGACTTGTCTGCTGCAAAAATCAAAGTGGTGGGATTTGAAGGAGGGTTCATTAATAGAAATTTACAGATCCATACTAAAAGAGGACCTATGAGCATTCGCATTATTGTGGACTCAGTCGATATATCAGCATATGAAATGTATGAAAAAAGATCTTATGCACAAGTGGTAGTTGATGGAGCTAGAGTTGTGGCAGGATGGGGTAGAGTGAAAGGATTCAAAGGAAACGAATCAAACGCAGAAAACATTTATGACATTCAAAAAACACAGTTGGAGAGCACTAAAATTCATCAATCAGCAAACCAAGAAGGATATGTCACACATATTCAGAAGTATGAACTCCCGAAGATATGCAAAAATAAAGAAACCGAAGATCACAAGATCGCTGATAGGGTTGAAAATTCTGGTGGTTGGAGTTGCGTATCAGAACCATGGTATCGAGGGAAGGATATCAAGATTCTCAAAAGGTTAAAGCCGAAACTTGAGAATGAATTTCAGAAGGGGAAGATTGAATCTACCAACAGTCAAGAAACACAAAAGACAGGACATCAAGTTTTAGAGAAGGAGCATTGTTCCAATGAAAGGAAGTTTGAGCATGTATATTGCAGGAAAAAAGTAAAGTCACATTTAGAATCAGTTCACTTGCGAAAGGGAAAAACTTCAAAGATATCAATCATCGAGGATGATATTGTCTTACTACATGAGGAGGAAGGAAATTGGGAGGAACAAGTAAATCAAGAAGTGAGGGATGACGCTTCAGATGAAGGCGTCGATTTCAGCGATGCGGACAGTCATATCTCGGAGCAATCGGATAAGTCGACAAGGCAATCAGTGGAATTCGATGACTTGGGGGAATTTTTTGAAGAATCTCTGAGTAAGGTTTGCAATTTACCCAACATTTCTTATTCTCATCAATCTTCTTCCCAATCTCTTTCTATTTCAGAATCGGTGGTCGGGTTGGTGGGAGGGGTAGAGGTTAAGGGTGGGCGGGGAATTACATCAGTGGGTCAAAAGTTGGGTATATCGGGAAACAACTACATAGGGTCTCATGTGGGGTTGGATGAAGGAACGAATGATGTGGGTCTGGGGAAGCAGGAACTTAACAAGATAGTACAAAATGAGAGTTTAAAAATGGTGGGCGTAGAGAAGGTGGAATTTAATGAGTCAGATTCGAATGGTAGGAGGATGAAGAGTCATGAAGTCAGTTGTAGAGAGAATGCAAGGGATGCTGAAGTGAATCGATGAAAGTTGTTTCATGGAATATTAGGGGAGTGGTTCAGCTACACGTAGAGGATTGATACATGCCATACTTGCCAAAGAAAAACCAGAGTTAATAGTCTTGCAGGAAATTAAAAGAGAAGTGGTGGATAGGAGATTTATTGCAAGTATATGGAAGTCGAGGTTCATGGAGTGGGTTACCTTACCTGCAGCGGGTCGGTCAGGGGGAATTCTGATTATGTGGGATCCAAGGGTCATTTCAGTGAAGGATAACTTGATTGGGGAATTTTCGGTTTCAATCCATATTCAAAAGGATGCTCACAACGATTGGTGGTTTACAGCGGTTTATGGACCCTGCCAACCAAGATTAAGATCTAATTTTTGGGATGAGCTTGCAAGTTTGAGGGTTATATGTGGAGATAGATGGTGCCTGGGGGGAGATTTCAATGTAGTAAGGACATTACGAGAGAAAATCAATAGTTGCTCACAGACATCGAGCATGCTCTGTTTTAATACCTTGATACAGGAACTGGAATTATGCGATCCACCTTTATTGAATGGAAATATCACGTGGTCGAATCTTAGGAATTCACCCATATGTTGTAGATTAGATAGATTCATGTTCACGGCGGGATGGACTGAAATTTATCCATGTTACAGACAAACAATCGTACCTAGAATCACCTCAGATCATTTCCCTTTGGTGCTTGATTTGACAAAAAGCAAGTGGGGCCCAACACCTTTCAGATTCGAGAATGTGTGGTTGAGAGATAAAAATTTTAAAAACTTGGCACAAATGTGGTGGAACAATACAGATTCACAAGGATGGGCGGGATATATTTTCATGATGAAACTCAAGACAATTAAGGGTGACATTAAAAAATGCAACAAAGAGGTGTATGGCAGGGTGGAAATGAAATCAGCAGAGCTATTAAATAAAATCAGCAGAATTGACAAATTGGAGACTGAAGGGAGGGGTTCGGAGGAAACATCGAATGAGAGGAAAGAAGCAAAATTGATGTTAGAGGAATTGATATGTCGACAGAATCAAATAAATTACCAAAAAAGCAAGGTCAAATGGATTAAAGAGGGGGATCAAAACACAAAATTTTTTCATTCACTCCTAAATCAGCGGAAAAGCAAGTCCACCATCGACAGATTGGAAAGAAATGATGGTTCCATTACAACATGTGGGGACGGAATTGTGTCCATAATTCTAGATTTTTTCAAGGGGCTGTACAGCATGCCGGACGCAAGATGCTGGGGTATTGAAGGTGTCCAATGGTGCCCAATTGAAGAGGAGTTGAATCGAGATCTAGGAAAAAATTTTCGGAAGAGGAGGTTAAGGATGCAGTCTTCAAGTGCGATGGAGGCAAGAGTCCAGGGGCTGATGGTTTTACTTTGGCTTTTTTCCAAGAGTGTTGGGATATAGTCAAAAATGATCTTATGGGCTGATGGTTTTACTTTGGCTTTTTTCCAAGAGTGTTGGGATATAGTAAAAAATGATCTTATGAAGGTCTTTGATGAATTCTTTCACAGTGGCATCATAAATGGAGCAACTAATGAGACTTATATTTGCCTGATTAGAAAGAAAGTCGATTCGCGCAAAGTGAAGGATTTCAGACCGATAAGTTTGATAACAAGTTTATATAAGATAATAGCGAAAGTCTTAACATCGAGGCTGAAAAAGGTGATAGCAGATACAATTTCAAATTCTCAAAATGCATTTGTCGAAGGAAGACAGATTCTAGATTGTGGACTTATAGCGAACGAACTGCTTGAAGAAGGGAGGAGAAAGAAAAAAAATGTTGGGTTTTGAAGGTGGATTTTGAGAAGGCGTACGATAATGTGAGCTGGGAGTTTTTGGATTTCGTTTTAATGAAAAAGGGATTTGGAAGAAGATGGAGATCATGGATACAGGGATGTGTGTCGAATGTATCATTTTCTGTTATGATTAATGGAAGGCCGAGAGGAAAATTTAGGGCTTTCAAAAGGCTCCGTCAAGGAGATCCATTGTCTCCTTTTCTTTTCAATTTGGTAGTGGATGTAATGGGTAGAATGATCGACAAAGCAAAGGATAGGAATCTCATAAGAGGGATAGAGGTTGGTAGAGACAAGATCGAGATATCACACATTCAATTTGCGGATGATACGCTCTTCTTCGGACAGACTGATGATCACATAAGGTTTCTGGTGCAAGTGGTGAATTCTTTTTGTGATATGTCTGGATTGAAAATCAATTGCGAAAAGAGTGCTCTGTTGGGTATCCACCGTGAACAAGGAGAAGTAGAAAGGTTTGCGCTTCAATTGGGATGTATTAAGGAGAATTGGCCTATTAACTACTTGGGAGTACCGTTGGGAGGTAATCCGTTACAAGCATCGTTCTGGGAGCCCGTGGTTGCTAAATTGTCGAAAAAATTTGGCTTCGTGGAAGAAAGCATTCCTGTCAAGAGGGGGAAGATTAACTTTGATATTATCGGTTTGAATTCCATTCCGATTTATTACATTTCTTTATTTAGGGTCCCCAAAGGTATAGCGGATTCGATGGACAAGATTGCAAGAAACGTTTTATGGGACGGAGCGGATGGTGATGGTCACATCCATTTGGTTGCATGGGAACAAGTGTGTAAACCAAAGGATAAAGGGGGATTGGGTGGTTGGAAAATTATTTTCAGAAATAAGGCCTTGCTCGGGAAGTGGTGGTGGAGATTTTTCGAAGAAGATGGGACATTATGGAAAAAGATAATTGTTAGTAAATATGGGTTACAAGAAAATAAGTGGGATGCGGGGTTGGCAAGGAACGTCACGTTTAGATGCCCATGGAAGTTTATTTCCCGTTTATACCCGACTTTTAAACAGAGAGTTACTATTAAGGTGAGAGGAGGTAATAAGGTTAGATTTTGGGAGAATAGATGGTGGGGGGAGTCTTCGTTCAAAGAAAAATATCCAGCTTTGTTTCGTCTATCATCACTTCACAATTTGCCAATATCATTTTTTGTCCATTTTGACAATGTCACGCGCAATCAATCTTGGGACTTCCATTTTAGAAGGGTTGTAAGAGATTGGGAGATTACTCAGTTGTCAGAGTTATTAGGAGTTTTAGATTCAGTCAGGTTAGTTGAAGGGGTAGATAATTTTATTCAGTGGAGCGGGGATTCTACGGCTATTTTCTCTGTCAGTTCATTCTACGAGTCTTTTTTCCCAAATAATCTTTCATCAGAGTTTCACTTATTCTATCTTATTTGGAAAGTTCCGGTTCCAAACAAGATCCAGCTTTTTTCTTGGACAGCTGCTCTGGGTAAGCTACCGACCTCGGAGATGATTCAAAAAAGATGCCCCAGCATTGTTTTGTGTCCCAATTGGTGCGTGCTGTGCAGAAATGATATAGAGCCTCAGGATCATATGCTCATCCATTGGCCATTCTCGACATCATTGTGGGCTAGAGCTTTGCAAGAGATGCGGCTGGTTTGGGTTATACCTAAGTCAACAAAGGACTTATTTAATACGGACTTGGGACAGCATACCGGTAATAGAGGAAGAATTTTTTGGCATGTCGTGGTTCATTGCATTTGTTGGACGGTTTGGTTGGAGAGAAACAGAAGAATTTTCGAAGAGATTGAGGCAAATACGGAAATGTGCTGCGAAAAAATCAAAATTAACATTGCTATGTGGATTGGCAATCATAAAGATTTCAAGAATGTCTCTGTTTTAGAGTTAATGAGAAATTGGGATTATGTGTATCACTAAGTTAGTTTTACTATTGTGTGCTACATTATGACAGTGAACTTCTAGTCCACTGATGTACTTCTCTTAAATTTATTATTAATAAATATCGTTTCCTATAAAAAAAAATCTTTTCTTGTCAGGGAAACAAACATAATGGCCCTTTCTGGATTTATTGATACGTGGCCTGTTTCTTAGTTGGCTAATTTTCAATAGCTGCTTGAATTCCTCACATGGTTTGCATGCATAATCGCTAGTGAGAACTATTAGGGGTCCTTCGTGTGGAATATGATTAAAATTAATGTCATATAAGTATTTTACCTGTTGTTCTAATAAACTGTGCTGGTGAGCATGTGCAGAAGCTACTCTATTTTTAGTCTGTTCTCTAATGGGTGTATCATTAGTTCTAACGATCAACCTGACAAAGTCTCGCAACTTGTCTCAAAACCAGAATAAATGAGCTACTTGATGACCATTTCTTTTTTTTGGAATAAACTACTTGATGACTTGAAAGAGTTTGTGGTTCATTTTTTATTCATTTGTTTGCAGATCTAGCATTATCAGACAAGCTTATTTTGTATGACCTTGAAAATCAAACCATTGGATGGACACAATATAACTGTGAGTTTAAGTATAGTTTGTGATCGAGTTGTTTCCATGGTTGAAGTTTGGTCTTATAATCTCATTCTTTTACTTGTCAATATCAGGCTCATCTAGCATCAAATTAAATGATGACGTTACTGGAAATACTTATGCTGTGGCCGCCCATAATATATCTGCTGCGTTCAATATGTCTGGCATGAACTTTCTATCATTCTTTTTACTAATTGCCGCCCTCCTCAACCTCATAGAATGAACTTCCGTCACAAAGAGAAGTATCGAGAAGTGCTGTTTATGTTGTACCATAGCAAAAAGGTTTGAGCTACACAGCATTGTGATGAATCTTTGTATTAACCTCAGGGAAATATAGCTTGTGAACTTTTTTTTTCCTACCATTTTTCCCCTTTTCACCAAAGTTGGTTCTAGCTTCCGCACCCATCAAGTATCACAGGTCAGACTTTTCAAGTACTCTTGGTTTGACATTCTTTCCCCAACAGGAGATGTCACAGAAGTTGCACATTGAAAATGTCGACTTTTTTGTTCTTCAAAAATCCTTGTTGTATCGTTATACTGGCCCACTTATTGTATTATTGTATATCTTTTTTGCCTTTAAATGTAAAATAGGTGGGCAACTGAAAATGTCCACTTTTGTTCTTCCCAAATTCTTATTATTTTGCTTTATAATAATAATGTTTCATACTGGAACTGGAATTATAACCAAGCGGTTCGGTTTGGGATTCACCTTTCATGCGATCTAGAACCATTGGTTCAGAAACCGGGATCAGGCCTATTTATGCTGGCGTAATTGATATTTTTCGATAAACGTTGGTAAAACAGAATATATTCAGAGAATAGTGACAAACATTAGTTACAAAAAAATTACTTAGATGAAACTGACATCAAATGGTATCCCGTTGCAAAATCTAAGCTTCATTTTTTCTGGTGTGGCATAAAATTAACATGCGCAAGTGTGCCTTTACAGAGTTGTCCTCAAGATAGGCAACCGCAAGAAATAATGCAACCTGGTATAGATCTCTCTGAAGACCATCGTTCCTTTGCGAAACTGGATCAAGAAATAACAGTACAAATCAGTCAAGTAATCGGTTTTGGTGGAGAGGATTCTGTGTCAGTGTAATGGGCTTTCACCTTTGTTGGATCACCAGGAGGATCTAGGTAGATTTCCGTATTCTTATTCTCTGTTTGGAAGCGATTCGTCAAGTCCATGAATTCAGAAACATCTTTTCCTGTTTGAACCGTGGCAAATAGTCATCTTGATGTCCAGAACCATGATTGAACTATAGGCGACGAATCAGATAAATCCCAGGTCTCCTCGTGCTCGATAACTTGCCCACTGATCTGACTTAGAACGAATTTCAAATTCACTTTGACAACCAAGTCTCCTGCAACACTAAAAATTGGAGACTTGGGCTCCCCTCTAACAGTCCACTTGATATTTAACACACTTGTTGACAGCATCACCATCTCCTGCACAGTCTGTGCAAGCATATGTACATTGGTTATAAGAATGATTTCACATTTCATCTTCTGAGGTATATGATTAAAGTTTCAACTGAAAATCACCACTTTGGGCTTCTCTAACGCATCAGTTGCCCATAGTTGTCTCGGTACTTTTGTCTACCAGTGAAGCTTCTCACTAAATCCTGAAGTCATTTCTTCTCAGAAAAAATCTCAAAGACTGAAAACTATAACAGACACAAATCATGGTAGAAGACTAGTTTTAAGAAATCCATTATCCTGAAATACAATAGAACACAATAGAATTCCAATCACTTTCCCACATTCGAAATGTAAATGTTAAATATGATCCAAGAATCTTGATTTTTTCCGCAACATAAGGTTAATGATCATGAAAATTTAGAATGCATAATCTAATACCCTGTACTTGACAGAAACGGCGAAGACCCCCAGAGTACGGTTTCCTTTCCGAAGTTGAAGAATGTCGCGAGCAAGTTGTCGAGCAGTGGATTCCACAGATGGACTGCTTATGCACTCAAACTCATTGCAGAGCTCACCAAAGTCCATTCCATCGACAATCTTGTCTGCCTCAGATGTTTCGGTGTTTGCATCTGTAGACACCTCAGATGATGTAGCTCTAGAAAACTCATTTGTCGATGAAATAAGGAAGATGGGACAGTAGAGAGTAGAGACAAGAGACGGTCAGTCACCCCTCTTAAATTTTCCAAAAAACTTGTATAATCTTAATGTACAACATTTGGATTCTTGTCTCCCTAGTGATTACAACTTTCTTTCAAAAACGATTCTTGGACAATTGTTCTCATACAAGCACATCATATATATCTGTATATTGATCATTCCATGAAGCCCGATAATTCGACAGGATATTGTGACGAAAATGATGAAACCAAGCCTTTGAAATCCGGCCATGATGAAAGATAGTACCAGTTGGGACATCATATTCTCGCACCCAAGATGCACCAGAAGTTTAAATTTTTTTTGCTTGGGCATTGTGTGTTTAAAACTATACATAGGGAGTTTGAAATTATACCTTGCGTTTTTAACGCTTGGACTCCAAACTATTCCGATTTTTACGCGGATATAGTCTTTCTTGTAAATCTCTACGAACGGCTCTCCTTTTTGATAATCTAATCAGGTCCACGATCGAACACTATCTTCCTCGCTTGGATTGCACTAGTAATCGCAAGTGATTTGTGTGTTGAGACTGAAGCCTCCGAATTTCCAAAATCCGGAGACGGTGCAGCGGCGGTGGAAGGACACAAGGTGGCAGAAAATTTCTTCACAAGAAACTCATGGTGACCGTGACTTTCAAGGAGAAATTGGAGAGGAATTGTGGTGGTTTTGTGTGCAATTTGCTATCATCAAGTAATGAGCCCTAATGATGTATTTATAGAGTGAGACTCCTAATCTAATTAGAAGTCACTCTCCCACAAGGACTTCTAGTCTTTGTGGTACAAGGGCTCTATCTATTCATTATAATTAAATTCTCATATTATTAATATATAATATATTTATCAACTTTTGATAAAACATGATATATTAATACCATATATATACACATATTTTATATCACCATATAAAATATATATGTATATCGATTAAATTGAATAACTATTATTTAATTTATATAATTAACTCATAGGTGAATTTAATTCTACACTCCTCTAGAATATATATGAGAATTTGTGCATGTTAGTAATCACCACTACTAGCACAATCATTTAATTGTAAATTCCAAATTCACAAAAAAATGATTTCGAACTCATTATAACCCCGATCGATGATCCGAGAGTGCCGATGTACCAAAGATACAAATCTTGTTCATATAATGAAAATCGAAAATTTCGAATATCAAAATTTTCATTCACCAAATTTTGAACTTACCATAATGACAGTTACTATATTTGGCAACTGCCAGTTTTGTAAACTCTTTTACTAAAACAGGTAGTTCCACTCTCTTTCCTTATTCAGCAACCATGCTAATTTCCATTTCTTCCATCCTATGGAATCAACTCATAAACTCTTTTATAAGCTTCATGTTTGATCTCTATCAAACTATAGTTTCCAAATTCCAACTCCTTGAAATTTGACTATCTCAACTGGAACACAGAATCCGATACTTGTGTGACCCTCAACAGTTCAGGAATATAGCTAGCCATGGGTTCACATCTCCATGTGATTCAAAATAACATTTATTCATATTTGGGTTTACCCTAGTTAACCCAATAATTTTCATCAACTCTTTGATCAAAAATTTCAGAACTCATTTCTGATTGCACCCATCGGATCATGGTAAGAGCTTCTAGTAGTGTCGCCCCATGATCCCCTAGGTATCACTGATAGTGTATGCAAGAACCTTAAGTCATGGTTAGCGTACAGTACGGCCCCTTTAACACTTATATCCCGATCGAATCTGCAACCATTAGTATATCGAGAGTTGCATATGAATTCGATAATGATGAGATTTATCTTTGAGTACTAATAATGGCATGGTACGTGTAACTAGGAAAACACCTTTCCCTAAAGCAAATTTCTTGCTCTGGCCAGAGACTCTTTGCACTATTAACTCATCAGATCACATAAGATATCTTCATCCGTAGGCAAACGGTGAATCTTTGACTACAATGCATTTGCTCCTACGTATTTCGAAACTACACCAAACCTCGCCACCTGATGACCCTCAATGGAGTCGGTAAACAGATCAAAGTGCATGCTAGTACGTATAGCCCCTACATTGTCACAGGTCAAAAGACTAATGATGTACAACCATAACTGCGGACTATTCTACTCGATAAGTGGTAACAACTTGGACAGTCCGAGGGAGGGTTGTTCAGTGTATCATCACATGATCACTCATCTGTGTTAATGGACATCTTCATGTCATTGCCAATGAAACATGACGTTTACACCCTAGATGCTAGTCTCGAGCTCGAGCGACCTTTATCCTTATTTTAGGCGGCTGAATCGACTAGTAACCTGTTTAGAATATACGTTACACTTCCTAATGAGTTTCATGGTCTTACGTTGAGAGGCAGACCTCATGGTACCTATTGTATATTCAAGGACTTTATCCATGTAGTTTGCATGTGTATACGGATAATGCATAATGTCATATTTGAATTAAAAATATTATTAAGATAAGATTGTTTTACATTAGATTCAATAAAAGTTCTAGCCACAAGTTGGCTTGCCGGACATCTACTCTAACAATCCTCACTTGCCCTTAGGGGTGTTCAAACTTCGGAAAAAACCGAAAATCCAAACCGAGAAAACCGAACACTGAATCGAACCGAAAATCGAATTTTATAATTCAGATATAAATGTTAAAACCGACATTTATTTGGTTCGGTTTCAGATTATATATGTCAAAACCGAACCGATCGAAAAAACTGAAATTTCAATAAATTAATAATTTTATTTTTATTATTTATTTTTTTAGATGATATTAGTGAATGATGAATTATTTTGAATAATATTCAGTTGATTGTTATTTATGTAATTTATTTAGAATTTATTTTTAAATGTTTTACTAAGAAATCATGTAAAAAGATAACATATTATATTTTACAATATATTTATCTTATTAATTTAAATAATTGTATCAAAACGAAATAACCGACCGAAATAACCGAATCATTTCGGTAGAAAACTGAACCGAAGAAAAATGGTTCAGATATCGGATTATGTATTTGTAAAACCGAAAAAACCGAAATTAAAAACCGAAAAACGAACCGAACCGACAGATGAACACCCCTACTTGCCCTATAGCCAACTACCAATAGATCTTAGACCCATTGCTTCGGGATGCTTCTCAAACAATGGTCCTGGCAAAAGCTTCGTCAGTGGATCTGCAACATTATCTGTGGATGTGACTCTCTCTATCGATATGTCTCCTCTTCCCACAATCTCCCGGATTATGTGGAACTTCCTCAGTATATGTTTGGATTACTGATGAGACCTCGGTTCCTTCGTTTGCGCAACCGCACCTGTGTTATCATAGTAGACCGGGACTAGATTAACTGTTTTAGGAATTACACCCAACTCTTGATGAAATTCCTCATCCAAACACCCTACTTTGCTACAGCCGATGCAGCTATGTTGTAACGTCCGAAAAAAACCAACCTACGTAAACCACCTGCACGCAAAATTATTTTAATTGCTTAATTGTTTTTAAATGTTTGCATGATATTTATTATATGATTAAATGTATGTTTGAATGATTAAATGATTATGTGACATATTTTCATGAAATTAAGGATTTTACCCGAATATTCGATAATAGGCAGGGGAAAGAAGACCGAGGACGACCAAGACAAGAATATGTATTTTTATTTAAATAATGACAAGGATTCCTAATATGATTAAAAATGATTTAATTTTTCTAAAAATGTTAGAGTTCGAATTATTTTTAGAATCGAGCTCGATTTTTGCCTGGAAGCCGGTTTTGGGCAAACAAAGAGTTTTAAAAGATCAAAAATATTATTTTATGAACACTAATTTTATAAACTTTTATTATTTAATTAATTAAGTATTATTGAGCCAAATTTAATTAATTTAAGTCGGCCCAATTACCCTTAAGCATGCAAGCCCAAAACCAAAGCCCATTTAATTTGTTAATTAATTATAAATAGATTATTTAGGTCTTCTAAACCTCATAAATCATCTCCCATTAGCAATGAATCACACCTTACACACACACACAATAATTTCGAAAATTAGGAAGAAAGAAAAGCTTGTGTTCTTCGTCGTCCGGTCATCCAACGTCGCACTCTCACCGAAAATCGAATAATCGAGCGTTATAAACGCAAAAGCATGTTTCTTAAACTCTTTTAACATCATACAAATCATATTATGCATGATTTAATTGTTGATGCACGAAAAATATATGTGTTTTTATCACTTTTACGGTAGAACGTTTATTTTCAAAAATACGTCGATTTTACGCTTGGTTTGAAATCGTTTTTGAAACTAACGGACACGCTGCCAAAACATGATAAAATAATACCATTGTCCCACAACTTAAAAATCAAAGGTTTAAAATGAGTTTATAATGACTTACAATGGACTTCTATAGCAACTTGGGTTAATCATTTTCGTAAAACGATAACAATACAAAGTAGTTGCTATAAGGGCCCATTGTGCAATCACGCATGCATGAGCCCAGACTCGGGGAGTGACAGAATGGTATCAGAGCAGGTCACCAGCATGGAACACCGAGAAATAATTGCTATGCGAGGCAAAGTGCTACGTGCATGAGAGCCACTTCTTGAACCAGCGGGGCAAAGTGCTACATGACGGGAGCCACCTCTTAAACCTGTAGGAGCCACCTCTAGATTCTCGGCGCTGGTGGATCGAGGGGGTCAGGCCGCGATGAGGACGTCGCGTTCTGAAAGCATATGAGGCCCGGGGCCAAAGAGGGCGAGGGGTGATCGCCGGTGCCATGAGGTTACACGGACAATGAGCGGCTCCTGGTAGGCTTCTAGGCGGAGGGAACATAAATGAACCGATCTTACACCAGAAAGAGAGGGATTCCGAAACTGTTCAGGTATGGAACTGTGCAGTTGAGGAGGGCTTAAAAGATTTGATATGTACTACTCATATCAAGAAGGTGCATCTTTTTTTCGGTAGCTCATCACATAAGAACTCCAAAGTTAAGCGTGCTTAACTTGGGGTAATTCTGGGATGGGTGACCCCATGGGAAGTTTACTAGGATGCGTGTTAGTGAGAACATAAGCACGCTGAAAAGACTTGTATTGGTACAGTGAGGTCACTCGTCGAATCTGTGGCTTTCAGTTGGTATCAGAGCCGACCTCTCCTAGTACGGTGTGGTTCGGGGACGAACCAAGCGGAAGCTGGTGGGCATGTGAGGCCCGGGGCCGAAGAGGGCGGGGGGTGATCGTCGGTGCCATGAGGTTGCATGGACAATGAGCGACTCCTGACAGGTTCTAGGCGGAGAGAACATGAATGAACCGATCATACACTGGAAGGAGATGAATTCCGAAACTGTTCAGGTTTGGGACTGTGCAGTTGAGGAGGGCTTGAAAGATTTGATATGTACTACTCATATCAAGAAGGTGCATCTTCTTTTTGGTAGCTCATCACATAAGAACTCCAAAGTTAAGCGTGCTTAACTTGGGGCAATTTTGGGATGGGTGACCCCTTGGAAAGTTTCATAGGGTGCGTGTGAGTGAGGACATAAGCACGCTGGAAAGACTCGTCTTGGTACAGTGAGGACAATCGTCAAATCTGCGGCGTTACATATGTATTCGACCTCAGTGATTGAATCCGCTGTGGTGTCTTACTTGGAACTCTTCCAAGAGACAACACCACCATTGAGCTTGAATACAAATCCAGAGGTCGATTTCAAATCGTTCGCATCTGATTTGAAGCGATAATCAGTGTAGCCTTCTAATTTTAGTTCTCCACTCCCGTATACCAAGAACAAATTCTTAGTTTTTCTCAAGTACTTAAGAATGTCCTTAACTGATTTCCAATGCAGTAGACCAGTATTCGACTGACATCGGCTTGTAACACTCAGTGCATATGAAATATCAAGTCGAGTAGATATCATACCATACATAATACTGCCTATGGTAGACGCATATGGAATGCGGCTCATGGTTTCCATCTCTCATCAGTCTTAGGGCACATAGACTTGGATAGATTCACATCATGGGACATTGGGAGATATCCTCTCTTGGACTCCTCCATAGAGAATCTCCTCAGTATGGTATCGATATATGTGGATTGGGTGAGCCCTACCATCCTCTTTGATCTATCCCTATAGATCTGTATTCCTAATACATATGATGCTTCACCCATATCTTTCATGCAGAACTTTTCAGCTAACCATATTTTAGTTGATTGCAACATCCCTACATCATTTCTAATGAGTAGTATGTCATGAACATAAAGTACTAGGAATGTCACTGCACTCCCACTAACCTTCTTGTATTCACAAGGTTCCTCAGGATTTTTGGCAAAATCAAACTATTTGATAGTGTTGTCAAATCTGAGGTTTCAGCCCCTTGATGCCTGTTTGAGTCTATAAATGGATCTTTGAAGTCTGTACCTTATGCTCACTTCCTACTGATGTGAATCATTCAGGTTGAACATGTAAATCTCTTCCTTAATATTCCCATTAAAGAGCGTTGTCTTCACATCCATCTGCTATATTTCATATTCATACAATGCTGCTACGACTAACAGTATCCTAATTGACTTGAACATTGCGACTAGAGAAAATGTTTTCTCATAGTCAACACCTTGCCTTTGAGTATATCTTTTTGCTATCAGTCTAGCTTTGAAAGTCACCACCTTCCCATCCGCTCCAAGTTTTCTTTTGTAAATCCATTTGCATCATATGGGAACAATTTCCTCAGGTGGATCTACTAAGGACCATACTTGGCTTCAAGCAATCTAGATGAATCGGCATCAGACAATGCTTCCTTGAAATTTCTTGGATCATATCCAGGAATGGGCTCACCTTGGTCCTCTTCAAGAAGTAGGCTCAACCTATTAGGCAGCCTTGAGATCCTTTCGGATCTTCTAAGAGCTTGTGTTTCTTTGATTGACTGTTAGGGTGTGAGTTCTGATATTTGTGTAGTAAGTGGTTCTCGAATCTCATCGAGCTCTATCATCCCGCCTTTTCTATCCAATAAAAACTCATTTTCTAAGAAGGTGGCATCTCTTGAAACAAACACATTTGTTTCATTAGGATAATAGAACTAATATCCAACAGTGTTCTTTCGATATTTCACAAAGTAGCACAAATTGGCTCTATTACCCAATTTGTCTCCCACTATCTGCTTCACGTAAGCAGGGCATACCCATATTCTTAAGTAAGAATATTTGGGTGGATTTCCCATCCATATCTCATATGGAGTTTTATCCACTGTCATTGTATGAACTTGATTCAACAGCATTGCCGCTGTTTCAAGCGTATATCCCAAAGGGATGGCGGCAACTCAATGAATCCCATCATAGATCGTATCATGTTCATCAATGTTCGATTATGACGTTCTGGAACACCATTCAACTAGGGTGTGGTAGGCGGAGTCCACTGTGAGAGAACCCCATTCTCTTTAAGGTAGTCTTGAAACTCAGTACTCAAGTATTCTCCACCACAATCTGATTGTAGTGTTTTAATACTCTTTCTTAACTGCTTCTCTACTTCTGCTCTGAATTTTTTGAACTTTTCAAAAGCTTCAGACTTATATTTCTTTAAATACACATACCCAAACCTCGAATGGTCGTCGGTAAAGGTAATGAAGTAGAAATGGCCAAATCTCGTGCTAACACTTAGCGGGCCACACACATATGAATGGATCAAATCCAACAGATCATGTGCAAGTTACACTTTCCCTAAGAAAGGGGCCTTGGTCATTTTTCTTTTCAGACAGGACTCACTTGTCTCTAGAGAGTTTATGTCTGACGAGTCAACATGCCCTCTCCCACTAGCTTGTGCATCCTTTTTTGGGAAATATGTCCTAGCCTAACGTGCCACAAGTGTGCTTGATTTAGACTATTTTATTTTATTTTTGTTGTTGTTGAAATCATGTTTACTTGGACATCACTTATCATTGCCAAAACATTTTTGACCCATATATTTCTTATGTCATGGCTTCTTGTAGTGAAACATACATGTTCTAAATTATCGGGTCTTTTGGGCCCTTTAAGTATCTTTTAGAGCTTGTTTCTTATTGGGTTTGTTTTCGTGTAAGGGGCAGAACATTTTTTTCCTTTACCTTGTGGGCCATCTTTCGTCCCTGACGAGAGGTCCACTAGAAAACAACATTTCTCTGTTTTATGATGGTCTCATAAGTCATAAGCGTATTGACTAGCTCTTCAAAGCTATCATTTATCTTATTCAATTTGAAGTTTCACCATAAACTCGTCAAATAGGGAAGAGAATTACAATAAATTGATGTCATGAAGTAACTCGTTAGGAATCACCTATTCCAGGCCCACCACCTTCTCAATAAGACAATCATACGTACACCATGCTCATGGGCCAGAGCCCCATCTTGTATGTGTGTATTCATGAGCTCCTTGAAAGTGGTGTGCATCATTATACGAGTTTCATGCACCATGAAACTCTTGCATGTGTATTCGAATGTCAACAACATTCAACATTTTCTCAAACTGTCTCTACAGCTCATTTGACATAGAAGCTAGCATGTTACAATTTATCTTGCATATTATGGTCCTACCATCTTGCATGCTTTGTCAGTTCAGCAAGACTGTCATTAGTGTGTATGCTATTTTCTTTGAATTTAGAACAATTTTCCCAACCAATCTTGAAAATTAGTGTTTGGTAGCTTGTTTTAATAACAGAAATTAATTACATGACAAATAATAAATATACTGATATGGAAACAGAATAAAAATTACCGAATATTTTAAAATATTTTGTAAGACGTAAAATATGGACTTTTGTTTTTACGAATTGCCTCCCACTATTTTGACATTTTCACCATCATCTGATGACAAACGAGAAATCTAATTTCTTTAGTGAGTACACAAGACTCAATTGCGAAATTATGATCTTGAATAATATCAGCCAATCATAACTTCCAAAAGGTAGAACCTAATTGCAACTTCTTGCAACCTTTACGTATTTTTGCCTCACGTTTGAGGAAGATCCAATAATGTGATCCTTTCCCTTCACTTGTCGAGCCCGGCCCATCAATGTTGAACCTTAGTGGACGGTCGCCATGAGATTCCCCAATAATATGAGCAAAAGTCATCGGAGTTGAGACGGGGTGGGGCCTGTAGCTCAGAGGATTAGAGCACGTGGCTACGAACCACGGTGTCGGGGGAGCTTCAGCTCTGTTANGCGGATTCCTATTTCTCAATGATATTCCACAATCAAGACAATTGGCTGAATTCCGTGAAACCATTTCATAGAAGTTCATTGATATCTTCTTTTTATA
>NW_027356969.1:0-752 GCF_012295235.1 Primulina huaijiensis | reverse complement strand
TAGAATTTTCAATACCGATTTTCGTGTAGCGATTTCTACGTATTTTTTGAATCTAAAAAAAAAAAAAAAAATCACGAAATACTGTTCATTGCACTATTCATCCGACGGAGTACTGTTCACGGCACTATTTATCCGAAAGAATTACTATTCATAGCCGGAATTTACTGTTCATCTGCTGGAATTACTGTTCACCGTATCGGATTTACTATTCACGATATTGTTCCTCATCGGAAGCACTGTTCACGTACTGTTCACGTACTGTTCACAAAAAAAAAAAAGGGGTGTACAAGATGCTTGATAGTCAATTTCAGTCATTGTTGGTAGAATTTGGGAAAAGGATGGAGGAAGAATTTAAATCTTTGCGTGAAAGGTATGGGCGAGTAGATGAGAGTGGGAGGATGAGTAAAGAGGAAAGAAGCATGGCGACACCAGCGAGGAGTTCAAAACGTGGATATCAAGGTACATCGCAATTCTCACATAATTATATTTCTCATATTCGATGTTTATGGTGTCTAGAGGTAGGACATGATTTCTATCATTGTCCAAATGAGGATGTGAAGGTGGTGGATTCCACTTCTAACCTTGAAGCCAAACTTGTGGATGATTTGGATGTTGATACTCCAATTGAGTCTCATGCGAGTATTGAGTGTTGTGCTGTGAAGGGTGAGTTGTTAGATGATGTGCAAGTTGTTTCTTTTGCTCAACTTTCTACGAATGTAATATGTATTGGTGAATCAATTTGTTATGAGTTG
>NW_027356968.1:0-3148 GCF_012295235.1 Primulina huaijiensis | reverse complement strand
TCTGCCCTTACACCGCGGGTGCGGTAGAAAATGGGGCGCGGGGGCTGTGTCCTTTCCATGCAAAACTTCATAAACTCCTCTTATCAACCTACAATTCTTGGGCATTACATTTCTCCCCCTCTTAGATATGAGTTCGTCCTCGAACTCGCAGGTAATCAAGTAATGGTATATAAAAGAAGCAATTTGATCAAAAGCCGAATAAAACTCACATCATGCGAATAGTTCTGGATATCTCTGTCTCATCTCTGATTCTGATTCCCAAGTCGCTTCTTCAATGCCATGACGACTCCACTGAACTTTCACTAATGGAATAGTCTTCGTTCTGAGCTGTTTCTCTTTCCGATCAAGAATCTGAATCGGCTGCTCAACGTAACTCAAAGTCTGATCTAACTCGGCTTCTTCAGGCTGAAGGACATGAGAACTATCTGGCATATATCTACGCAACATCGATACATGGAAGACGTCATGTATCTTAGATAGAGAAGGAGGAAGAGCAAGTTTATACGCACGATCGCCAATCTTTTCAAGAATCTCGTACGGACCGACGTATTGAGGAGACAACTTCCCACGTTTTCCAAATTTGACCACGCCTCTGAAAGGAGAAATCTTTAAGAATACTCTGTCTCCCTGCTCAAATACTAACGGTCTACGTCTGATGTTCGCGTACTTCGCTTGTCTATCTTGTGCCGTCTTCATTCGCTTCTGAATGATCTTTACCTTTTCAGTCATCTCACGAATCATATCTGGACCTAAGTCTGGTACCTCTGAGATGTCATCCCAAGACAACGTAGATCTGCACTTCTTTCCGTATAAAGCTTCGAACGGTGCCATCTCGATGCTAGGCTGGTAGCTGTTGTTGTACGAGAATTCACAAAGAGCTAGTGAATCTTGCCAACTAGTACCAAAATCTAGTACTACAGCTCTCAGCATATCTTCTAAAGTCTGGATAGTCCGCTCTGACTGTCCGTCTGTCTGGGGATGGTAAGCAGTACTCAAGTGTAAAGTCGTACCTAGAGCCTGCTGTGGACTGTGCCAAAAGTGTGAAGTGAATCGTGGATCACGATCTGATACGATCGACTTCGGCACACCATGTAATCTGACAACCTCTCTGACATATATATCTGTCATCTGATCATGTCGGTATGTCATCTTGTAAGGAATGAAGCATGCTGCTTTGGTCAATCTGTCTATCACAACCCAAATCGCATCACAACCCCGAGATGATCGTGGTAACTTCGTAATGATCGTGGCCTTCACCTGTTGGCAATTCAAGCACTTAGACACAAACTCTGCAATATCTGTCTTCATCTGTTTCCACCAGAATTGTGTCTTCAGATCATTGTACATCTTCCTGCCACCAGGATGAATACTGAACCAACTACAGTGCGCTTCTGACAGTATCTGTTGTTTCAAATCTGAAACATCTGGCACCACAAGACGGTTATTCACATACAAATCATGATCATGTACCTGATACTCAGAAATATGTCCTGATCTGACCATATCAATCGACTTCTGAACACTTTGATCGGTTCTTTGTGCCTCTTTGACGGGAACAATCAAATCTGGTTCACACTGAATAGTGGCAAGTCGCAACGGCCTACTATCTGTATCAAATGCTAATCCAGACAAACAGCAATCTTCAACTAAATTCGAAACACCTATCGTCGATAAGGATAGGGAACATACCTTTCGACTCAAGGCATCCGCTGCTGCATTTGACTTTCCTGGATAGTACTTGATCTCGCAATCAAAGTCTTTCAGTAGGTCAAGCCATCTACGCTGTCTCATATTCAATTCTGACTGAGAAAACAGATATTTCAAGCTCTTGTGATCAGAGTAGATCTCAAATTTCTCGCCATACAGATATTGTCGCCAGATCTTCAATGCAAAAACGATAGCCGCCAATTCAAGATCATGAATTGGGTATCGACTCTCGTGTGGCTTCAGCTGTCTCAAAGCGTATGCAATCACATGTCCTCGCTGTATAAGAATACGTCCTAATCCCCTGTGAGATGCATCGTAATATACAACGAAATCACCCGTACCTGAAGGTATCGTCAGGACTGGAGCACTAGTCAATTTCTTCTTTAACTCTACGAAGCTCGACTCACATGCTTCTGACCACACATATGGAGTATTCTTCTGTGTTAACTGGGTAATCGGTTTCACAATACTAGAGAAATCTTTAATAAAACGTCGATAGTATCCTGCTAAACCCATGAAACTGCGTATCTCTGGCACAGAAGTCGGTCTCGGCCAACTGATCACAGCTTCCACATTACTCGGATCAACAGAAATACCGTCCCCAGATATGATATGACCCAAGAAGACAACCTGTCTCAGCCAAAACTCACACTTTGACAATTTAGCATACAGTTGCTCATTTCTTAACGTCTGCAACACAATTCTCAAATGTTCAGCATGATCAGTCTCATTTCTCGAGTAAACCAAAATATCAGCTATGAAAACAATCACAAACTCATCTAGATACCTCTGAAATACACANTATGCTCAGGAAATATATTGCGAATCCTTCCCATGTTCTTCGCCATGAGCCATTGGATTTGACGCCGAATTTGACTTATCAAGAGATTCCGGTCCAGATTTTGGATCGCAAAATTAAATTATTGAGAAACAAAGAGATCGGCATTGTTAAAGTCCTTTGGAGGAATCATTTGATTGAAGAAGCCACGTGGGAACCATNGGCAATGGGTACTTGTTCTTTACTGCTGCCTTGTTCAGTTGCCGGTAATCGATACACAATCTCATCGAACAGTCTTTCTTTCGCACGAATAGCACTGGTGCGCCCCAAGGAGACACAATCGGTCTGATATATCCCTTGGCCAGCAAATCTTCAAGCTGTTCCTTCAATTCTTTCAACTCTATCAGTGCCATTCTATAAGGAGCTCGAGAAATAGGAACCGTACCTGGTACTAGATCGATGCTAAAATCTACCTCTCTAACTGGAGGCCATCCCGGAATCTCGTCGGGAAACACATCTGCAAACTCGCGAACCACTGGCAACTCCCGATTCGATTTTTGTTGCATAGAGTTGTTTTGGCCGAGAGCAGACCGCACCCGCGGTGATCTGTGCAGCGCTCCCGCGGTCGTTATTGCAGAATTTGTGGAATTTCCGAAGAGACAC
>NW_027356967.1:0-268 GCF_012295235.1 Primulina huaijiensis | reverse complement strand
ACATATTCCATTCATCACGGGCGGTCGGAAGTATAACTTCCCTTTATTGTTCAAATCTTTCTTTCAATCCTTTCCACATAGCCATGGAATCTTTTTCGATGAGATATTCACATTTTAAACCTTCATCGAGATGTCGACGCAAAAATATTATAGCTTTTGCTTTTTCTTGTGATGAAGATATACCATTTTCTTTAATGGTCTCGCTTAGACCCAACGACTCAAAATACATTTCTACATCGAGAGTCCATGGCATATAATTTTTCCCCGT
>NW_027356966.1:0-369 GCF_012295235.1 Primulina huaijiensis | reverse complement strand
ACTCAACCCCAAAAGCTAGCTCAAGAGGGGAGGATTGTCCAAGCCTATATATACAACTCTCAGGTATTTTATCCAACCGATGTGGGACAACTAACACACCCCCTCACGCCCAGGAATGAACATCTGGAGCGTGAAGTTTACAAATGACCCAACTATGGGAAGAACGGGTGGTCCAACACATAACGGTGGAACCTGAGCTCTGATACCATGTTGAATACAACAATGTGGAGGGAAGACCGTCTCACTTTTATTTCTCAAATCTGATTTTGTAGCATGTAGCTTTTCAGAGTTTTATACAAGAAGAAAAGCATGTTATTTCTTATTACACTTTATGCCTATACGTGTGTGTGTGTTAATGACTAATACTAA
>NW_027356965.1:0-1690 GCF_012295235.1 Primulina huaijiensis | reverse complement strand
GAGATTGTGGGAAGAGGAGACGTTTCGGTACAGAGAGTCGCCTCCACAGATAAAGTTGCCCATCCATTGACAAAGTCCCTGCCNAGAGGAGACGTTTCGGTACAGAGAGTCGCCTCCACAGATAAAGTTGCCCATCCATTGACAAAGTCCCTGCCGTGACCATTTTTTGAGAAGCATCGCGAAGCAATGGGTCTAAGATCTATGGGTAGTTGGTTATTGGTCAAGTGGAAGATTTTTATAGTAGGTGCCCGGCAAGCCAACTTGTGGCTCCGGTTTTATTGACTCTGATGTAAAAAAATCTTTATTTTAATAATATTTTACGATTTCATTTGATTATGACATTATACTTTATCTGAATACCCACGCAAGCTGAATATATAAAGTGCTTGAATATACAATAGGTACCATGAGGTCTCACCGCAACGTAAAATCATGGAACTAATTAAGAAGTGTACCTTATATACTAAACAGTTTCCTAGTCAAATCAGCCGCCTAAAACAAGGATAAAGGTCGCTTGAGCTCGAGACTAACATCTGTGGAGTAAACGCCATGTTTTAATGGTAAGGGCATGGAGATGTCTATTCACACAGATAGGTGATCATATGATGATGCACTGAACAACCCTCTCACGAACTGTTCAAGTGGTTCTCACTTATCGAGTGGAATAGTCTGAAGTTATGGTTGTACACGTTTAGTCTTTTGACCTGGGACAATGTAATGGCTATACGTACTAGCATGCACTATGATCTGTTTATCGACTCCGCCGAGGGTCATCAGGTGGCGAGGTTGGCTGTATTTTCGAAATACGTAAGAGCAAATGCATTGTAGTCATGGATTCACCGTTTGCCTACAGGTGAAGATATGTTATGTGATCTGATGAGTTAATAGTGCAAGGAGTCTCTGGCCAGAGCAAGAAATGTGCTTTAGGGAAATGTGTTTTCCTAGTTGCACATACCAAGACACTATTAGTACTCAAAGATAAATCGCATTGTCGTCGAATTCATATGCAACTCTCGATATACCAATGGTTGCAGATTTTACAGTGATATACGTGTTGAAGGGTCCGTACTGTACGTTAACCATGACTAAAGGTTCTTGCAGGCACTATCAGTGATACCTAGGGGATCATGGAGAGATGCTACTAGACGCTCTTACTATGATCCGATGGGTACAATCAGAAATGAGTTCTGACCTTTTTGATCAAAGTGTTGATGAAAAGAATGGGGCTAACTAGGGTAAGCAAAAAATAGGAATAAATGTTATTCTGAATCACATGGAGATATGAACCTACGGATAGTTGTATCCCTGAACCATTAAAGGTCACACAAGTATCGGATTCTGTGATCCTGTTGAGATTGTTAAATTTCAAGGAGTTGGAATTTGACGACTATAGTTTGATTGAGATCAAACAGGAAGCTTATAAAGGAGTTTATGAGTTGATTCCATAGGATGGAAAAAATGGAAGTTATCATGATTGCTAAATAAGGAAGGAGAGTGGAACTACCCGTTTTGTGAAGGAGTTTACTAAAACTAGCAGCTGCCAAATATGGTAACTGCCATATATGGTAAGTTCCAAATTTGGAAATGAAAATTTTGATCTTCTCAATTTTCATTATATGAACAAGATTTGTATCATTGGTACATTGACGCTTTCGGATCGTCAATCGGGGTCATAATGAGTTCAAAATCA
>NW_027356964.1:0-557 GCF_012295235.1 Primulina huaijiensis | reverse complement strand
AATGATAATAAAAATCAATACCTCTTTTTATTAGTTCAGTAATTTAAATATGGTATATAGACTGAAAATCAATAATCTCCATGTGTGCGAAAGCCACTAAAGAAACATTTTGTATTCCAAGCCTCATATGGTATCAGAGCAATGGAAATAGTTTTGGTTGATGATTTAACACTTTTATTCAAATGAATATATTTGGTTTCAAAGAAACTGTTCAAAACAGTTTAAATGAAGAATATGATTTACCTGAAAATTTAGATTTATTAAATAAATGGACTATTCCTAAGATAGAATCTAAAATGATCTATAAGTTAGGAACTTTTGAAAAAATTGGTTTTAAACATGTAGTTAAAACTACAGAATCATCAGTACCTCTTCATAATGAAAAAATGGTTATAAGATTGTTAAACAATAAAGATATTTCATCTTATATGAAAAATTATAGATTTATTCATATAGGTTTAATTCAAATTGCTTTTAGACCTTTAACTTTAGAAGGTTTACCAGAAAGTTTCATAGCAGCTTTAAGATATGGAAGAAATTTAAATTGGAAACAATCC
>NW_027356963.1:0-9707 GCF_012295235.1 Primulina huaijiensis | reverse complement strand
AACACAATACTTATAAATAAAACATAATTAACAAATATAAACTTACTTTATACCTCCCCGGCAACGGCGCCAAAAACTTGCTACTACTTAAATTATAATTCACCCAAGTGTAGGTTGTCTGCAAGTAATATATTTCGTAAGTACGAGATCGATCCATAGAGAGGTTATTTTAAGTTTAAATTTATTAATTTATAGATTACCAAATGCAAGAACGAAGTTTACAAATTATAAATTTTGTCAAAACTCAAGGATTTATTCTTGGTTTATGCAATATTGTTTAACTAAAAGTAAAACAAAGGAAACCACCATAAATAATGGTTCCAAGAAAATTAAATATTGAAACACACACCTAATATAATATAGTTCCTACTATAAAAAATACCGAATTCACCGATATTTTATATATCGTACCTATGATTATATATATAACTATATAAATATATAATTGTATAAAATAAATGTTAAATTAAATCATTATATTTCATTTAGAACAACCGGCAGAGCCACGCTATCGTCTAAATGAAATATATGATATAATTATATAAATATATATATATGTATAATATAACAATAATAATTGTTGAAATATTTATTGTATCAAAATTAAACAACAAATCAAGATAACCACTTCAATGGTAACAAGCATTTGATGTAAATTGATAACAACAAATAATTCATTTTTATACCTACAACAAAAAGAAATTAGCAAAATGAAAAGAAATAAAGAAAGAATATACAAAATATAAACAATATTACTTCACCAAGAATTCATCATCTTCACCTTGACATAATAGATTTAGCTTTCCATGAACTTACTTTTGATCCACACTAAAAACATCACTCATAATTTGGAAAAAGAAAAATATATTGGAACTTAGAACTTTTATACTCACTCACCGTTGTGCAGTTGAGATTTAGCTAGATTGAGTATTGATCATACCATGTCTTGCTTTGAGTTGTGTATTGATATTTTGACTTGCGATAATGTCATTCCAGATTGGTATTGAAGGCTTCGAACTCGAGAATTTAACATCGAAACCGACAGAAGAACAAGCAAAGCACGAAAAGAAAGGTATAAATCAATGTTAAACCGGGATAGATAACTCGAGTAAGATATAACTTGAGTTCCCAAAATCACATACTACATTGCTATTGCTTTGATGTATTTGAATTGCTTGAGATTAATATGCTTAGTACATTGAGTTATAGAAAAGCATAGATTATGAGATAGACATCTTGAATGAGTCCTTGGTAAAGGTGCCAAGTCACTGGACATTTGGTTTATATCGATGCGCTTATGAGAAGATCGACTCCTATTGTAGACACTCGATATAGTGTACCGAAGTCCGGGAATAGGGACGTACCGTCAGCTCGAATGGGAGAGAAGGTGGGAAACTTGTTACGTTCTTATTCAAACCGGGATCCCTAGATTAGATAAGAGTCGAGTCAAAGATTAAGAGTTAAAGAGTTTGATGTAAAGCTTGGTTTCGATTATGTTTCTTAACCTACGATACATGTGTTTGCCAAATGCTTTATGCCTTTGTATATGATTATATGAAATGCATGTATACATTGTTTATACTGGGAAATATATTTCTCACCGGAGTTATCCGGCTGTTGTTGTGATTGTATGTGTGCATGACAACAAGTGGGACATGATCAGGGTCGAGAAGAGGATGAAAGATCGAGATTAGAGTTGTGATCCGGGCTTAGATGTAGAAATGGTTATTTACCACTTGATATGTGGTTGATAAACACTAGTTTGTTATGACTTTGTTTTAACAAGTTTTGTATTTTGGATCTTGTTGTAGCTATTGAACTTGATCTTATACATTGAATAAAATAGCGCATAAGTTGTTGTAGTAATTTCAACACTTGTTTATGAGGTGCTCGCCTTTTAAAAAATTAAAATAAAAATTCGACCTAGATTATGTAATTGATCCATTTAATCCCAATGATGAATTAAGAAAATGAGTTAGCGTCCAGGTCCCCACACATAGGGTGTTTAAAGATATACCTATCTGTTAGAGTAGGTGCACGTCGAGCCAAGTGTTGGCCGAGTGTTCACAATGAAACTCTATGTTTAAGCAATCTTTATTTTAATAATATTTGAAATTATTGTTTTGGCACATCTTTATCTATATACCCATGCTAGTTGCATAGATAAAGCCCTTGAATATACAAATAGTAGAAAGAATATGAGATGCTCATATGATGAGTATCATGAAACTCATATTTGGAATACTGTATATTCTAAACGGTTCCTAGTCGATTCAGCCGCCGCTAAGAAGGATAAAGGCCGCTCGAGTTTGAGACTAGTATCTGCGATGTGAGTACCATGTTTCATTGGTAGGGGACATTGTGATGTCCGTGCATGCAGATAGGTGCTCCTGGTAGAGTGCACTGAACAACCCTCCATGAAGGACTTTCCAAGTGGTTCTCACTTATCGAGTGGAAACGTCCTAGTTTATGGTTGTACACCATTAGTCCTTATGACCCGGGATAACATTGAGACTCTATGTGCTAGCGTTTCACTTTGACTTGTTTACCGACTCTCATGGGGTCATCAGGTGGCAAGGTTGGGTGTTATATCGAAACATATAGGAGTCGATGCATTGTAGTCGGGGATTCACCGCTTACCTTCGGGTATGGATATCCTATGTGGTCTCATGTGTATGTAGTTTGAAATCTCTGATCAGAGTATGGTGGTAATTATGAAAGGGGTTTCAAAGATTACACCATCGATGCAACTACGACATGACACATAGCATCGATTCATTGACAACTCTCGATATACCAATAGTTGTCGAATCGGTCGGGATATATGAGTTGAAGGGACCGTACTGTACGCTAACCATAATAGAATGGTTCTTGCAGGCACTATCATTTGATACCTAGGGAATCATGTAAGCGATGCTGCTAGGCGTTTAACATGATTGGTTGGGTACTATCAGACTTGAGTTCTGACGTTCTTTTTATCAAGGAGTTGATAATTAAGAATGGAGCAATTGGGGTATGCTCGTATAAGGACATGTTTAGTCCGAATCACATGGAGATGTGAACCCACGGCTAGTTGTATCAGTGAACCATTGAGGGCCACACAAGTACTAGCTTTCTAGATCCCGTTGAGAAGTGAAATAGTTCAATGTGTTGAACGGCTTATAAATGAGTTTATAAGCGTAAGAAAAAATAGAGGTATGACTTCTATGAGAGAAATTTAATTTTAATTTATGAATGTGTTCTTAAATTAAAAGTTGGCCAAATAAATAATGTATTTGAAAATAGTGATTTTCATAAACATTATTATGGACTAAATTAAATTAATTCAAGTGTTGAATTAATTAAACACTAGTGGACCTAGTAGAGTCCAAATAATTAAATTAATTCAAGTGTTGAATTAATTAAATCATATTGAGTCTTGTAGAGCTTAATTTAAATAATTATTTAACTAGTGGGACTTGAGTAAATTCAAGTAATGTTTAATTAGTCTCAAATATGTTTATAATAATTAAAAATAAGTCCATGGATTTTTAATTGTTAAAAATCAAATAAAACTTGCATGCATGGGAGGTGAAAGGTTGGGAGACAACTTTTTTGTATAACCAAGGCTTGGCATGCAACTTTTTTACTTTAACTTTTCCCACAACCAAAAAAATGTCTCTCCTTCTCTCCTAGCATGAATAGTGGCCGAAAATACTATTCATTCTCTCCATTTTTTGTTCTTCAATGGTTGGAGAAAACACTCACTTCTCAAAGAAAAATCCTCATATTTTTATAGTGCAAAATATGAGGGGATCTACCTAGTTGGTGGTGGGCTTTATTTTAGAGCAAGGAGTGCTCTTGGAAGCTTGTAGAAGTTCTTGCCATACAAGAGCTAAGGTGTTTACACCTTAGTTGGAGCCATCATCAACCTCAAGAGGTTGATAGGTATTTTTCTAAACACACTATGGATGACATTTTGTTGTTTTTGTATTTGCTACACATTAAATCAAGGTGGCCGAAAATTTCTTATTAACAATAAAAATTTTCAATTTCTGTTGCGCTTCCGGTCACCGTAACCGATCCCCTTTCAAGTGGTATCCGAGATATGGTTACGATTTTGGTGTAGTAAATACATAATATTATGTTGAGGTTCATTTCTAACCGCATGAGATAAAATTTTGCATCGAATCAAGGCCGGTTACGGGGATTTTTGGGCAGCAAGTTGCTGCCCATTTCGGGCAGCAAGGGCTGCCCGAGGGGCTGCCCATTTCGGGCAGCAAGGGCAGCCCGAGGGACTGCCCGAACAGCCCCTTTATATTTAATAAAAAAAAAAAATTTGTTGTCGGAATCCGGCGACGGAGCTCCGGCGACGGCGATGACGACTAGGGTTTTCAAAATGTGTTTTGAAATATCAAAGTGTCACGGACCTTGAGTTGTTGGGCCATTGGATGGCTAACACATTTGTGAAATTTAAATGGGCCAAAATATTTTTGGTGAAAAATGAGTTTTTTCGGCCTTTAAGTTTAAATTTACAAAAGTTGCAAATATTTTCTCATGAAATAAATAATTTAAGTTGGACTTTAATTATTTATAGTCAATTGTGATTTACAAAAAATTCGGTTATAAATAAATTAATTAGAAAGTAGATAAAGGTGTTTGTATACTTTGTTAATTTAATTTATAATCGTGGCGGTTAGTGATTGGATCAAGATATATGATATTGGATCAATTAATTATTGTGATAATTAATTGATGGTGTATGATATGTGATATTATACATGAAGGATGATCAAAAGCCCAAGCCCAATTTGCTAGGTGTATGCTAGGATATTTTGTGTTGAATGATTGTAATAATTATCAATTTATAATGTGGGCTTGGTTTATAGCCCGTTCCCACCCCATGAGATGTATCCCTATTTGCCATGGATATTTATTTGTAAACATTAGTATAGTGGAAGATCAAGATTGGAAGATGGTGCCCTTGATGATTATGAAGATCGAAGACATATAAATATTGGACGCTAATGTAATAGTTGCATTTGCATCCCATGCATTTCCCTAGGATTGGACCTAGGCCCGTGTTTAGCTCACACGGGCCATTAGTTTTGGGGCGATTGATCATCATTGTTTTGTTTACTCTTTATAATATATGCATGATATGTTATAAATATTGAGTATGTGCGTTATTATTATGATAATAACAAAGTTGCATGAATCCGGCAAACATACGATCAAACATGGCGAGCTTTTAAAATAAAATTAATGATGAGACCTTTCAAAATTAAAAACCCTCATTTTGAATAAGATTCAAAATTAATATCAAGCCCGAAAAGGGGAATTATAAATTTGTTCATAATTTCCTTGTCTTCCATCGACAATGGGTGCATGATGAACGCTACCCGTACTCGGGGCTCGGCTCCNCGATGCAATTGGAAACTACTTTTAGGAATTGTGATTGGCTGATATTATTCGGGATCATAATTCGCTAATTGGACCTTACGTACCTACTGAGGAAAGGAGTTTCCCGTTTTCACTAGAGGGTAGTGAAAGATGTCAAAACAGTGGGAGCAAATATTTATAAGTAAAAGTTCATACTTTATATCTTACTAAATATTTTGAAATAGTCATCAACATTTATCTGTTTTCACTTTTCAGTACAAATTGACAATGTCTTCGATTCTGTAGAACCCGTAAATTAGACTACGTATATGCCATGCATAATTCTAGTATTTTAAATTAAAATTATTTTTTTTATTGCATGAGTATTTAAATTCTTTTCTTTAAATTTATTTATTTTACGTAGTAGTTTAATTGTCACCTTTTCAGTTAAATAATTGAGGCCGGATTGGAGATGGAGTATTGAGATAAGTTAATAAAGACTTATTTAAGAAGTGGTAATTTAGCATGTTAGTAAATATAATTTAAAAAGTTGGCATGCATGCAAGTTATTGAATTTCCTTGGCATTTTAATTAATTAATTTTTTTTAAAGCATTAAATGTATGTTTATTTCATTAAATTGTGTTTAATTATTTTTATGCATTTTATGCATAATTCATGCATGATAAGATTTGTTTCATGAAATTTTAAAAGTTCGCGCATTAAGATTTTTAAGTTGCATTTCACGTTCGAACGAGGATCGGAGACCGGGGAATTTTTCAGGAAAATTATTTTATTACGTGATTTATTTTTATAAATTAATTTACAGCGTTTTTAAGTGTAATTTTCAAGAATGAGAATTTTTGGGTATTTTTACCCGCTGGATTTTTATTTTTAACGGTACGTGGATTTTATCGAATCGGATGACTTTTTAAGGGTTCGGCTAATATTTTCAAAATCTTTCCAACACGAAATATTTTTCGGCAGTGCGTTTGAACTTAATAGGCCTACTTCAATGCTCGTTGGGCTTAAAATCCTTTTAAACTCTTAATTATCAAAATTTGGCCCATTAATGGATTGTTAGCTATTTATTTATTGGCCAATTATCATCTTAACCTAAAACCTAATTTTAATTCCCCACTCAGCCGACAACAATTCCCTCCCCTCGATTTCTTCACCAGAGCAGTTGAGAGCACCATTCTTCTTGGCGTTGGGTGCAAATAAAAATCTCTCGGGTTCCCCTTGCATTGTGCTCGTCATTCCCTCACCAAGGCACGCTTGTATTTTTTTTATTTTCTCTTCATACACGATAAATATATGCTGTATTATGATTATTTGTTTGAAGAATTCTCGATCCAAAGCATAGCATGGAAATCCTTCGGTTTATGTTCATATGCATGCATCTTGTATTCACAATTCACGTTTTCCCTGAAATGTTGCAAGGGGACTGCTGTATGGTGCGAGGAGGGGCTGTTATCACTGAAAAAGAAAGAGCATGTAGGCTGGAGATGTAGCTTTGGTGAGTAGAGAAAGGGCCGAGTGGGTTTCCCTTGGGATTTTGGCTCGTAGGTGGGAGGATCGGTGGTGTGACCTGGTCCAGCTGTGCAAGGGCCAAACTGAGCCCTGGATCAGACCCTGGTGGGTCTTAGCCACGGCCCAGGAAGGCTCGGCCATGACTGGGACAAGCCACGTAACCAATAGAGCATAGGATAGAAGAATTGTGAAGTGCGGTTGAGGTGATTACCGAGCAAGTGGGTTGTGCTTCGTGCATGGGGATGTATTCGTGGTTCCATGGGTTCAGAGGGGTCTTAGGGTGATCCAAGAAAAGTGGGTCAGGAGCTGGTCCACCGGGTGTTGACCTAGAGACGAAAATTTGGAGAGATAGTCACGCATAGGTGTTAGAACAAGAGGTGGGAAATTTCCCAGCAACAAATGGGTTATGGCCGAGGGGTAGAGGTCTGGTCTGGGTAATTTTAGGGTCATTTAAGTGTGTATAAGGTGTAGTTTAAGTTTGGAAAAAATTTGGTTAAGTTTCGGGGCGATTCGGGTTAAAACCGGGACCCCGGTCCAAATTTTAAAACGAATCTGTTAAGTTTGATATTGGGATCGATTTTACGTCTAGGAATACTTTCAAATATTTTTTGGGACATTTTAAGGAGTTTGGTAAGCTTCGGGTCAATTTTAGAGGTCCATTGGTGAAACGACAATTTTTGGGTTTATAGGGGCAAAATGGTCATTTTGCACCCGGGGTGAGATTTTAGTCCTAGCAGCGCCCTGAGCACAAATCATGATATTTTTAAATGTTCTTGCATCATGTTTACGATTTTTTTTCGCTATTATAATAATTATGGTGCATGCTTGGTTTAAAGGAATTAAGAGAGAAAAAGTAAGAAAGTGAAGAGCACTCCGTCTCCGCCGCGCCGCGTCGTTATTTCGTTTGTTTTCTGTCAAAACAAACCAAGGCATGTTTATATCTTCTTTCACTCTTCAATCAAGTCATATAGGTATTTTTAAATATCGCAAGTACATGATTTTAATGCAAGTAGATAGAAATTGTTCCTATTTAATGATGTTATTTATATTACGTGCAAAAATATTAATTTTGAGATTTATGCGATATTGCTTGTGGTCACTCTACTTTCATGATTAAATCCGGTCGCCAGTAACCGGTANTGAAATGATATTTTACGTTACACCTCATTACAGGAAATTTTCACTTGCATGCGACTTTATTATTTATTTACTTGTTATTTACGATATATGCATGCTGAGTCTTTAGGCTCACTAGACTTGATTGTTGTAGGTACTGATGATGCCGGGATCGAGGGCGGGGATCAGTGAGCCAGCTCGAGTCGGCAGTAGTGGGACCCGAGGACCTCATTTTCAACATTTATTATTATTTGATTGCTCAGACATTTTTATATATTGTTGGATAAATTTCTAACTGTTGTTTCGAAAAATGTTAATTTCTTCCGCTGCCACTTTGAACATCAAACTTTATTTATCAGTTCAATTACGAATGGGGCAATTTTATTTATTTAAAAAGAAAATTTTTAATTTTTCCGTAAATTTTCAAGTAAGGATCTCTAGGCCTTTACAGTTGGTATCAGAGCAATGGTTCTGTATAGGGTTGCACTACTACTGACCCCGAGAAGCTCACGAAGTCACGTCTTCGGTCTGTAAGTTTTACATTTACGCATTTTATTTAAAGCATGAATTATTTAACAGCATGTTTTCATGAAATATTTTACGTCCCGATTTTTTTTATTTTATTGTTCAGTATTTAAATTTAAATTAAATTATGGAATTAAGCACGTTGGTTACGTATGGGTTATGTATGAAACAGGATGCCCCCTAGACGCATTCCCGAGAGCACTAGAAATGAGGAGCCTCGCCAAGAGGACAGGGAGGAGCAGAGGCAGGAGGGAGATTTACCCCCTCCACCTCCCCCGGACATGAATGCCCAGATGCAAGCTGGGATGACTCAGTTCTTCGCACAGTTTGCGGGGAACCATGCTGTGGTGACCAGGCCGACAGGGCCCGAGGCTGTCTATGAGAGATTCATGAAGATGCGTCCGAAGGAGTTTTCAGGGGCGTCGGACCCCATGATTGCCGAGGGCTGGATCAAGTCCCTCGAGGTTATTTTCGAGTTTATGGAGCTTGGGGATGCAGATCGAGTTCGTTGTGCCTCTTATCTGTTCGGAGGAGAAGCCCGCTTATGGTGGGAAGGAGCTTCAGTAGCCCTGAATCTGGCTACACTGTCTTGGGAGCACTTCACGGAGGTATTCTACTCCAAATATTTCACGGAGGAAGTGCGCACCAGGCTGACCACTGAGTTCATGAGCCTAAGACAGGGAGATATGACTGTTACGGAGTTCATCCGTAAGTTTGAAAGGGGCGGTCATTTTGTCCCCCTGATCGCGAATGATGCTAGAGCCAAGTTGATGCATTTCTTGGTGGGTCTACGGCCGATCTTGCGCCGTGATGTTAGGGTGTCTGACCCTACTTCTTATGAGGTCGCTGTCTCCAAAGCCCTAGCCGCAGAACAGGATCAGCGTGATATTGAGAGAGATCGCTTGGGGTAGCGACCAGTCCAGGTACCACACCGCCCTCCTCCTCAGCAGCATCAGCAGCAGAACAAGAGGCTTTTTCACGGGCCGCCTAGAAACAGAGGTCAGCAGCAGCAGCAGCAGCAGGGACACCCAGCCCCGAGGACTTTCGAGCATCCAGTTTGCCCTAAGTGCTCACATCGCCATCCGGGAGCATGCATGTTTGGCTCAGGAAAGTGTTATAATTGTGGTAATCCAGACCACTTATTTCTGCAGTGCCCGCAGAGGAATCCGCCTAC
>NW_027356962.1:0-225 GCF_012295235.1 Primulina huaijiensis | reverse complement strand
GAGGTGCGGGGCTTTGCATCTGACATTCGTTGGGCTTCCCTTTTCAGGAGCCTGCGTCCCGGCGTTTTTGTGCAATAAAACCCTCCGGCCGAAGACTAGTGGTAGGTGGTCCCGCGGAGCTTTCGGAAATGGGTAGCCTAGTGTGTAAGCACAGCAATGAACCGCGGCGAACCCTCAGAAGACCTATCTAAGATTAGGGGGAGATCCTCAGTAGTGGTGACCCTT
>NW_027356961.1:0-428 GCF_012295235.1 Primulina huaijiensis | reverse complement strand
CATGTCATGCAAATAAACACAAGATAATAAAACATAAATCAGTATAAATCAGTATTTATGACACATTAGTGAATATGGATAAAACTATTTGACTCTTATTCTTTGACTCGACTCATATCTAAGTCTAGGGATCCCGGTGTGAATAAGACGTAACAATCTCACACCTACTCTCCCAATCAGGGTTGCGGTACGTCCTATTCCTAGAATTCGGTCCTATCTATATCGAATATCTACAATAGGAGTTGATCTTCTCCTACGCCCATCGATATCACCGAACATCTAGTACTTAGCAATTCTACCAAGGCTTACCTATCTCATGTACATTGCTATAATTCAATAGACAAGGCATAACCGTATCAAATTAAAACAATCTAGTATGTGAATTTGGGAAACTCAAATCGGATCTTAATTCGAGTTGTGCAATCCCG
>NW_027356960.1:0-224 GCF_012295235.1 Primulina huaijiensis | reverse complement strand
AAGCACGCTCTGTTAAAATGTCATCTTCATTTAGAAGGTTATTTGCATCCATACTGGTGTTCTGTCAACCAACAACTGTTCGAGAAATCTGGGATGAGTTCCATCCTTGCATGTGTGAAGATTATGGTACATAAATTTCATCAATAAGTTATTGCTTGAGATACGAAGGTTGTTGCATTAGTACAAAATGAAACTTGATGATTTTGATTTCCCATCAATAAGTG
>NW_027356959.1:13842-17262 GCF_012295235.1 Primulina huaijiensis | reverse complement strand
GTTGTGATCTTCATTGATGATATTCTTATTTATTCAAAATCAGAAATTTAGCATGTCAAGCACTTGAGGGCTGTTTTGCAGATTTTGAGAACTGAAAAGTTGTATGCTAAATTATCCAAATGCGAGTTTTGGTTGGATAGAGTGGTTTTCCTTGGACATGTGATTTCAAGTGCAGGTATATCAGTTGATCCGAGTAAAGTTGAGGCAGTCATCAATTGGTCTAGACCGACATCAGTTCCTGAGGTACGTAGTTTTATGGGTTTGGCAGGCTATTATCGCAGGTTTATTAAAGGATTCTCACAGATTGCGAGGCCAATTACCCAGCTGACACAAAAGAATGCACCATTTATTTGGTCACAAGCATGTGAGGATAGTTTTGTTGAACTTAAGAAGAGATTGACTAGTGCTCCAGTTCTGACTATTCCATCAGGTGTAGGAGGATTTACAGTGCACACTGATGCTTCACATCAAGGACTGGGTTGTGTATTAATGCAGCATGGACGTGTTGTTGCCTATGCTTCACGACAGTTGAAGCCACATGAGTCTAGATACCCAGTGCATGACTTGGAACTAGCAGCAGTGGTTTTTGCCTTAAAGATTTGGCGTCACTACTTGTATGGGGAGACATTTGAAATATTCACTGATCATAAGAGTTTGAAATACCTCTTTTCACAAGCTGAGCTGAACATGAGACAGAGACGTTGGCTAGATTTGTTGAAAGACTATGATTGCGAAATAAAATATTATCCAGGCAAGTCTAATGCAGCAGCCGATGCTTTGAGCAGAAAAGTATGTAATATGTCTTTGATCACTAGCAGTGTATCTGATCTAGTAGAAGAATGTTGTCTTTCTGGTTTGGATTTTGTGGTAGATACTCAACCTGTAAGAGTATTTATGATTCAGGCAGAACCCGAGTTGTTTGTTAAAATTAAAGAGGCCCAAAGGTTAGATCAAAGCATTCAGAAATCAGTTGAACTCGTCAGATCAGGACATCGATCAGAATTTCAGGTCAATAATGAGGGTATTTTGTTTGTGAATGATCGTATTGTAGTTCCTAATATTTCAGAGTTGAGGATGCAGATTTTGCATGATGCTCATTGCAGTAAATTCAGTGTACACCCTGGAAGTAAAAAGATGTACAATGATTTGAAGAAACAATTTTGGTGGAAAAGAATGAAATCTGACATAGTAGAATTTGTATCTCGTTGTTTGAATTGTCAACAAGTGAAAGCAGAAAGAAAGCGACCAGGAGGTCTTTTGCATAGCCTTAAGGTTCCAGAATGGAAGTGGGACCATATCACCATGGACTTTGTCACGAAATTGCCGAGGTCGTCAAGGGGTTGCGATGCAATTTGGGTTATCGTTGACAGATTAACCAAGTCTTCATGTTTCATTCCGTATCAGATGACATATAGGCATGATCAGATGGCCAGATTGTATATCAGAGAAGTTTTGAGATTGCATGGTGTGCCTAAGTCAATTGTATCAGATCGTGATCCCAGATTTTCTTCTCATTTTTGGCAGAGTTTACAAGAGGCTCTTGGTACTCATTTGCATTTGAGTACAGCATATTATCCTCAGACAGATGGACAGTCAGAACGTACTATTCAGACATTAGAGGATATGTTGAGAGCTGTAGTGATGGATTTTGGTATTGGTTGGCAGGATTCGTTACCACTTGTCGAGTTTTCTTATACCAACAGTTATCAAGTGAGCATTGGAATGTCACCATTTGAAGCACTATATGGCAGGAAATGTAGATCTCCTTTGTATTGGGACGATTTATCTGAAGCACCAATTGTAGGACCTGATATGATAAGAGATATGACAGAGAAGGTGAAATTGATTCAGAGTCGTATGAGAGCTGCTCAGGATAGGCAGGCTAAGTATGCGAACATCAGGAGACGGCCGTTGATTTTTGAGAAAGGTGACAGAGTTTTTCTGAAAATATCTCCTTTCCGTGGTACAGTTAGATTTGGAAAGAAAGGAAAATTATCACCGAGATTTGTAGGTCCGTATGAGATTTTGGAACGTGTGGGTGATTTGGCTTATAGATTAGCTCTTCCTCCTGCGTTATCAGGTGTTCATGATGTTTTTCATGTGTCCATGTTGAGGAAATATCATCCAGATCCTTCTCATGTACTTCCACCCGATGAAGTTGAGTTAGATCAGAATTTAAGCTACATTGAGAGACCGATTAAAATTCTAGATAGAAAAGATAAGCAACTCAGAAATAAATTGATACCGTTGATTAAAGTACAGTGGAACAGACATGGTGTCGAAGAGGCAACTTGGGAATTAGAAGATAAAATGAGACAAAAATATCCAGAGTTATTCCAATGAAGTACGCTTCTATTCTCGGTTTTTATTTTCAGTATTGATTATTATATGTTAGACTTGAAAGAGATGATTGATTTCGAGGACGAAATCTATTTTTAGAGGGGAGGAATTGTAATGCCCAAATTTTGAAATATTGTGGCATTAGTTGTGATGGTTTATGACTTTACGTTATGGTATAAATGGTAATGAATGTTATAGAATGGAATAGATAATTGATGGGTAGAATCAAAGGTTGAATTTGAGCTAAATAGGTGATGGAAGTGCAGAAACGGTATGAAAAATGTGGCAGTAGTTGTGGTTTTTAGCATAATGTTTTGTATATTGATCCAATTGATGTGAGGCTACTTCCATTAAAAAGATATGACATAAGGCTATAACTTTTATGTTTTGAGTTTTGTTCAAATCATTAGGGAAGACAAGCCAAAAGCGCCCCGAAGTGTGTCGTGCGTATCGTCGTTCCTACAATGACACATGTTGGGAGATTTAGCATAACTTTTTACTCAAACCTTCAAATGATCTGAAATTTGGAGAGGTTCACGAAAAGACATAGAGCTACAACTTTGTAGTTTACCACTTTCGCAAATTCTGAAGTTAAAAATACCTTTTGGGCAGAATACGGCGCGCCCCTGCGCCAGATCCCGCGCGATGGCGCGCCCGGTGCTGAAATTTTGTTGTTGGACAGTATGGTGCGCGCGGCTGCGCCAAAATCATGCGCCATGGCGCCCAGCACTTTTACAAAAAACGTGTTTTGAGGTTTGGATGGTATATATTTGATTGGGGAATGATTTTTGTATCATTTTCTCTTCTCTTTTTCCTACTCCATCGGTTTAGAGCTAGGGTTCTTCATTTTTCCTTTCATCTTCTAATTTCTTCTTCAATCTATGGGAGATTTGTTCAATGAAATTATGAAATGAAGTTAGATTTGTGATCCTCTCTCCAAGATCTTCAAGATGGTGTAAGTATGTTATATTTTTATTCAAGTTTGGAAATGGGATGAAGTTTAGAATTGATATTTGTGTTGATATTTGAGATGTTGGAGATGTTTAAATTGTGTTGGTTTGAATTTAAAATGGAATTGAA
>NW_027356959.1:0-13432 GCF_012295235.1 Primulina huaijiensis | reverse complement strand
GGTGATTCTATTCCCTTGGGTACCCTATGACCAGATGATTCACTTGATCTTGAGATTTATTGATAGCCCACAGCTTCTGATCATGCATTGCATTATATTGCATCTTTATGAATTTATATGAAATATTTGAAAATTTAACTCTCATTTGTGATTGATTGTATCATACTGGGTTTATACTCACCGGCATGTCCGGTACCTCTTGTTTTCATGTGCTTGACGGTAGGTGAGGCGAGGCTTGGGATGCCAGAGTCCAGCTCAAGGCGAGGAGATACGAGTTAGAGTGGGATTCTCGGGTCTTAGGAGCTATGTGATGATGTTTGGATTTCTTTGGTTCACTACTTCATGTTGGCATGTTGAAAATTTATATTTCAAACATTTGAGACAATTAAATTATTTTGACGATGTTTATGTAAGTTTGTGAACAACAAATTATGTATTTTACTCAATCATTTGGTGTGTGACAATTATAATTATTAGTATTAGATATCGGACCCGGGGCCCCGCAAGAACTGTCTCCTACCTCCCTCTCCATTTAAATTTAAGATTTGTACCTGCAAAAAAACGTTAGTAGAAAAGAAAATATGCCTCACCCAAAATTCTCACGGTCAATCCAAAGAAAATCACTCGTCTCTCCCCTCGTTTTTTTTTTTTGCTCACAACAAATACTCACTGGTCACTCCAAAGAACTAACACACACTCACATGTTTCCACTCGAATTTGATGTTTTTCTCGAAAGTGCATTCAAGCTTTGTATTTGAATATCAAACAATAAAGTTCAACTTGTGAACAATTGTGATCGACTCACTTAGACTGCGTAGACAAGCAATTTGAAGGTAAATAAATTTTTTTTTTTGACTGTGTGAGACACTTGTATATGACTCATAAAAAAGAATAGAACAAAATACGAAAAAAAATTAATGGTGAATTTTCGGATTTTTCGTACTCTTTTTTTTTACTCTTAGAATTCCGAAAATTCAAAGAAAAATAAATAATACACAAAATTTCGTGTATCACAAATTCACGAACGATGAAGAACGATAGAACAAAACAGATCTAAAAGCGGAACTAAAGGATAATTAGATCTGATAATAGAACGAAGGATAAACTTACTTGAATTCAATTAACCAAAAGCTCTGATACCAAATGATATGAATCCACGTAAGTAAGAAAAGCAAACACAATTATTCTAGAACCGCGCCCTCAATTCAATAACGTTAAGAGGGATTCGTGTTGTGTCCCGATCTTTTGAATCAAGTGTGTGCGTGATTTTCACCTCTAAACTATGAAATGTTTAGCAACAAATAATCACAAAGAAAACAATCGACACTATAACGAACCTTCAAAGAACACGCCCTTGACAAACGCCACAAAGTTTAAAACTTTGATAAGTTTGATTTTTGATTACAAAGCAAAAAGCCTTGAAAGTTGAGAGAAAAATCTCAAAGTTTGATATTCCATCAATAATTGTGTTGATTTTCGTACATATCATGTTTTAATATCAAAAAGATAACAATATCTAGTCTCCCCAAAAAATAAAACTCTAAAGAAGGAATAAAATCTCGCAAAACCGCAAAGTACACGGATCCCGTGTGGACGTCCGGGGCTAGGTCCGTGTAGGCACTGTGAGGTACAAGGACCCCGTGTACAGGTCCGTGCTCGGGTCCGTGTACACTTTGGATTTCTTCATTCTCGGCTGTAATGGACACGGACCCCGTGTACAGGTCCGTGCTCAGGTCCGTGTAGGCTCTGCACTAATTGAATAACGTTCTTTTGGTTCCCGAACTCACTCCCATGCATCACGAACCCTTCGGCACTTGGCTCCTTGCACGTAAGCCCTCCTTGATTGCTCATGACTCCCTGCAGTGCCTCCTTAAACTTCTTCAGTCGTCCTCTCGTTATCGGTCCCTCCGGCAACTCCAAAGGATCCCATGCTTTCCTTGGCGCTCGATCATCCGTGTTTGCATCAATTTACAAGAGGAAACTTGGGGCAGATGGGAAGGTATTGACCTTCAAGGCGCGATTGATGGCAAAAGGATATACTCAAAGGCAAGGAGTTGACTTTGAGAAAACCTTTTCCCCAGTTGCAATGTTCAAGTCGATAAGGATATTGCTAGCCATAGCTGCATGGTATGACTATGAGATATGGCAGATGGATGTCAAGACATCCTTTCTGAATGGGGATAATAAGGAAGAGATTTACATGTCTCCACCTGAAGGGTTTACATCTATCGAAAGTGAGCATATGGTATGCAAACTTCAGATATCTATTTATGGTCTAAAGCAGGCATCTAGGAGTTGAAACCTCAGATTAGACAGTACAATCAAAGAGTTTGGTTTTACTAAGAATCCTGAGGAACCCTGTGTGCATAAGAAGGTAAGTGGGAGTGCTGTGACATTCCTGATGCTTTATGTTGATGACATTCTACTCATTGAGAATGATGTAGGAATATTGCTGTGGGGACCCGGGCTCTAACTCGTTTATCTTTGGGATTAATTGGATCTTTGTTAGAAAATGTGGGTCAAAAATTTGCTCTTAACATATACATAAGATTTATTGCATTTCATTAAAAACAAATACATGTCTTGTTTCATTCATACAATCAAACTAGTGTTTAAAAGTATTAATACATGTCTAATACAACAACTAGTTCTTCTGCTACGCCCGTGATCACCACGCTATCAACTCTTAATCATCCTCGTCTCGACCATGATCCTGTCCCACCTGTGATCATGCACACATACAGACACAACCACAGCCGGATACTCCGGTGAGAACCAATCCCAGTATAAAACATGATACACATGCATATACACAATATAAATCATGAATCATACTATCATGAATAGAATCAATGGCAATAGGTTCCATAATCTATGAAACCAAATCAATATCAGCATGCAAATGAAATCAAAATCATATCTTGACTCGACTCGACTCTAACTCTAGGGATCCCGGCGTGAATAAGACGTCACAGTCTGCCACCTACCCTCCCAATCGGTGTGACGGTACGTCTTATTCCTACACTTCGGTCATGTCTGTATCGAATGTCTACAATCAGAGTCAATTCTTCTACTATGCGTCGATATCACCGAACGTCTAGCTTGGCAAGTCTGTCAATGACTCTCCTATCTTAAATGCTTGAATATAAATCTATACAAAAAGCATCAACATATAAAAAGGTAACAATCTAGTATGTGATTTTGGGAAACTCAAATCAGATCTAATTCGAGTTATATCTTCCCGAATCAACATGAATTATACCTTTCGTTGTATAGTATTTGTCGTAGTCGAAGTCTCGATGTCGAATCTGATAATATCAACTCTGAAATGGCAATGTATAGGTATAATCTATCAAGACACAACTCAAAGCAAATCTTGTACAACTCATTATTCAATCTCAATACAATTCGACGGCATAACGGCGTGATTTCTCAATACCGATCAACTCAAATCGCAACATAATCCATATTACAACTAACAACCATCACAATCTATATATCAAGATCTCAAAATCTGCATAATTTCCACCCAATACATGCTGGAATTTCATATAAATTGCATACGATATCATTTCTTCGATCCGGTATCGAATATAAGATTACCACTATCATACCAACACATAATAGGAATCATATCACAATTTCCCCAACATCTAAACTTCAAACCATGCTGAAAAGTAAAGAAACTTACATCCTTTGATAGCACTTAAGGCGAGGAATAAGAATCTAAACTCGGATCGAAAATCGGATGGTTGGATTCTTCACAATCAAATGTCTAATATGTGAGGATCTTGAGCTTTCTTGAATGCTTCTCTCGGTGGTGCTGGTTGCAAGGTGGAGGAGAATGAGAGTGAATAACATATATATATTGCATGCAAATCTCGTACGTGGCTTCTTCAGAATTTTTGTGTATTTCAGGCGGCGCTCGGGCGGTTGAAATATACCGCTCGGGCGCAGCATGTTCTGTCCGAAAACTTTTAGTGTTATCCCCTGGCGCTCGGGCGGTCACAAACTACCGCTCGGGCGCCAGACTTTCTGTCCGAGAACTTTTCTTGGTAATCATTGGCGCTCGAGCGGTCTCTTTCTACCGCTCGAGCGCCATGACTTCTGTACAATTTTTGGATCTTGAGTTGTACCGACGCCCAGCTTTTCCATTTGAGTTCCTACAACCTTAATTCTATCAATTCAGTACCATCTGACCACAGTAATCAAATCTCGGGCATTACATTTCTCCCCCTCTTAGATATAAGTTCGTCCTCGAACTCGCAGGCAATTAATCAAAGCAAGTAAAAGAAGCAATGACAAAAATCTAAACAGGAACTCACATCATCAAAATAACTCGGGATATCTCTGTCTCATCTCTGGTTCTGTCTCCCAAGTGGCTTCTTCAGTGCCATGACGACTCCACTGGACTTTCACCAACGGAATATTCTTCGTTCTGAGCTGTTTCTCTTTTCGATCAAGAATCTGAATTGGCTGCTCAACGTTACTCAAAGTCTGATCTAGCTCGGCTTCTTCAGGCTGAATGACATGAGAACTATCTGGCATATATCTACGCAAAATCGATACATGAAAGACGTCATGTATCCCAGATATAGAAGGCAGAATGGCGAGTCGATAGGCACGATCTCCTATCTTCTCGAGAATCTCGTATGGACCGATGTATCGCGGAGACAATTTACCAGGTTTGCCAAATCTGACAACGCCTCTGAAAGGAGAAATCTCCAAGAATTCTCTGTCTCCCTGCTCAAACGCTAACGGTCTACGTCTGATGTTCGCGTACTTCGCCTGTCTATCTTGTGCCGTCTCCATTCGCTTCTGAATTATCTTTACTTTCTCAATCATCTCACGAATCATATCAGGCCCAAGTTCTGGTACCTCTGCGCTGTCATCCCAGTACAACGGAGACCTGCACTTCTTTCCGTATAAAGCTTCGAACGGTGCCATCTCGATGCTAGTCTGGTCGCTGTTGTTGTACGAGAATTCACAAAGAGCTAGTGAATCTTGCCAACAAGTACAAAAATCTAGTACTACAGCTCTCATCATATCTTCTAAAGTCTGAATAGTCCGCTCTGATTGTCCGTCTGTCTGGTAATGGTAAGCAGTACTCAAGTGTAAAGTCTTACCTAGAGCCTGCTGCAGACTGTGCCAAAAGTGTGAAGTGAATCGTGGATCACGATCTGATACGATCGACTTCGGCACACCATGCAATCTGACTATCTCTCTGACATATATCTCCGCCATCTGATCATATCGATACGTCATTCTGTATGGAATAAAACATGCTGATTTGGTCAATCTGTCTATTACAACCCAAATCACATCACAACCACGGGATGATCGTGGTAACTTCGTAACAAAGTCCATGGAAATGTGATCCCATTTCCATTCAGGAAAAGATAAACTCTGAAGTAAACCTCCGGGCTTCTTTCTCTCGGCCTTCACCTGTTGGCAATTTAAACATTTCGACACAAAATCTGCAATGTCTGACTTCATTTTTTTCCACCAGAACTGTGTCTTCAAGTCATTATACATCTTTCTGCCACCAAGATGAATACTGAATCGATTACAGTGCGCTTCTGACAATATCTGCTGTTTCAAATCTGAAATATCTGGCACTACAAGACGGTTATTCACATACAGAACATGATCACATACCTGATACTCTGATTGATGTCCTGACTTGACCATTTCAATCGACTTCTGAACATTCTGATCATTTTTCTGTGCTTCTTTAATGAGAAATATCAGACCTGGTTCTATTTGAATCGCAGCAAGTCGCAATGGTCTACAATCTGTATCAAATACTAATCCAGACAAACAGCAATCTTCAACTAAATTCGAAACACCTATCGTTGATAAGGATAGGGAACATACCTTTCGACTCAAGGCATCCGCTGCTGCATTTGACTTTCCATGATAGTACTTGATCTCGCAATAAAAGTCTTTCAGTAGGTCAAGCCATCTACGCTGTCTCATATTCAATTCTGACTGAGAAAACAGATATTTCAAGCTCTTGTGATCAGAGTAGATCTCAAATTTCTCGCCATACAGATAGTGTCGCCATATCTTCAGTGCAAATACGATAGCCGCCAATTCAAGATCATGAATTGGGTATCGAGTCTCGTGTGGCTTCAACTGTCTCGAAGCATAGGCAATAACATGCTGTCGCTGCATAAGAACACATCCTAACCCTCTGTGCGATGCATCACAATATACAGCAAAATCACCTGTACCTGAAGGTATCGTCAACACTGGAGCACTGGTTAATCGTCTCTTCAACTCTAAGAAGCTAGACTCACAATCTTCAGACCACATAAATGGAGTATTTTTCTTTGTCAACTGGGTAATCGGTTTCGCAATACTGGAGAAATCTTTAATAAATCGTCGATAGTACCCTGCTAAACCCATGAAACTGCGTATCTCTGGCACAGAAGTCGGTCTCGGCCAACTGATCACAGCTTCAACTTTACTCGTATCAACAGAAATACCGTCTCCAGATATGATATGACCTAAGAAGACAACCTGTCTCAGCCAAAACTCACACTTTGACAGTTTAGCATATAATTTCTCAATTCTCAGCGTTTGCAACACAATTCTTAAGTGTTCGTCATGCTCAACCATACTCTTGGAATATACCAAAATATCATCAATAAAAACAATAACAAACTCATCTAGATACTTCTGAAAGACACGATTCATCAATCCCATAAACACCGCTGGAGCATTCGTCAAACCGAAAGGCATGACAATAAACTCATAATGTCCATACCTTGTTCGGAATGCTGTCTTTGGTATGTCTGCATCTCTGACTCGGAGTTGGTGATATCCAGATCTCAGATCGATCTTGGAATATACTGAAGAACCCTGCAACAGATCAAATAAATCGTCAATACGAGGCAATGGGTATTTGTTCTTTACCGTCGCCTTGTTCAGTTGTCAATAATCAATGCACAGTCGCATGGAACCGTCTTTCTTTCGGACAAACAGTACTATAGCGCTCCAAGGAGATACACTCGGTCTGATATATCCCTTGGCTAAAAGATCTTCTAGTTGTGTTTTCAATTCTTTCAGTTCAATAGGTGCCATTCTGTACGGAGCTCGGGATATAGGAACAGTACCTTGAATGAGATCGATGCTAAAATCTACCTCTCGCGCTGGAGGTAACCCTGGAATCTCGTCGGGGAATACATCGGCAAATTCACGTACCGCTGGCAGATCTGCCAATGACGAGCTCGATTTCAGTAGATCTACTGAATAGACAAGGAACCCTTCTGCTCCTCTCTGTAACAATCGTGTCATCGTCAAAACAGATACTAAGGGAATCCGAGATCTGGAACCCTTACCGTAGAATTTCCACTCGTCAGCCATCTCTGGTCTGAATCTGATAATCTTCTGGAAACAATCTACAGTGGCTCGGTACTTGGTTAACATATCGATACCGACAATACAATTAAAATCAGATAACCCAAGCACAATACAATCTAACTCAATCTCGCGACCGTCAAAGTGAAGCATACACTGTCTAACTGAAGTCACGGATATAAGACCACTTCCCAACGGAGAAGAGACAGACACTACAGTAGCTAATGACTCGACGTGCAATGAGTGTAACAATGCAAAGCGTTCTGATATGAATGTATGAGATGCACCCGTATCTATCAATACATAAGCAGGATAACCGCAAAGGAAACAATTACCTGCGATCACGTCATCTGGTGCATCTTGGGCCTGCTCTTCTGTCAGTGCAAATACTCGAGCCTGCTGTCTAGGAGGCTGGCTCACTGTCTGGCTACCTCTGGCTCGGGGCTGGGTCTGTGTAGGGGTTGGCTGAAAGGAATGAACAGATGAAGCTTGACTCTTGGGCTGATTTACGGAACCAGATGCTCCTACATTCTGAGTTTGTTGTATCTTTTTCTGTGGACAAACCCTTGCAAAGTGTCCCTGTTGTCTGCAGTTATTGCAACGACCCATCACGCCCTGACACTGTTCAGTGGCATGTCTGCCTCCACAAGAACTGCAATACACACCTGTATACTCTGTACTCTGGCCAGGACCTCTCTGTCGTGATCCACTGGAGCTCGTCGTACTACTCCCTGATCTCTTGAACTGTTTGCCTTTCGCTTGCAACTGGTCTTTTCTCCCACTGCTACTACCACTGCTCTCGAATCTTGGAGGAGGTTGAAAAGAGGGCTGTGGTGGTCTTGGACTCGGAGTGACATAAGGAGCGCTTCGTTGCCTAAGCAGTCCAGCTTCCGCCCCCTTGGCCCGGTTCAACGCTTCAGCAAAGTTGTTAGGTCTACCGGTATTCACCAAAGTAAAAATATCTGGGTTCAAGCCATTAATAAACTGATCTGCAATGGCCTCGTCACTCTCTGCAACGTGAGGAGCAAATCTGAGCAATGTTGAAAACTTTGTCACATATTCTTCGATATTCAACTGTCCCTGTCTCAGATTGGCAAATTCAGCACTTTATCTTCTCTGTAGGACAAGGGAAAGAATCGTTGATAGAATTCTGCTTTAAAAACTTTCCAAGTGATCTCTGTGCCACGATGCTCCAAGGCTCTTTTCGTGGTAAGCCACCAGTTCTTTGCAACTTCTTGCAGTTGATGCCCAATAAGTTTAACTCGTCGCTCGTCAGTGTAGTCAAGAGATTCAAATAACATCTCGATGTAATCGAGCCAACTTTCACATTCAACTGAATTTTCTGTGCCATTTAGTGTCGGTGGTCGGAATGACTGAAACCGCTTTAACAAAGTCTCCATCGGTGTAGCGGTCACATCCATCGGATCATTGGATGTACTGCCCTGTTCTGGTGCCCGAGCTGCTACTGGTTGCGGTACTCGTCGAGGAGGCATAATCTGATTATCACACAGATTAGTACACAATTGATACAGTCTGTCTCAGTCCTCCTCTGGTCATATACCTCTGATCCAGACTCGGTTCTGATTCAGTCTTTGTAAAGGCATGCTGTAATCAACTCAGATAACAACACAACATGTAATAAGGAAAGCAATAAATCATGCAAACACACAAAAGCAAGGGAAAAAACTCATCTACCCTGCTCAATCTATTCTATCTCAGTCTACAGAACTTACGGCTCTGATACCACCTCTTGTGGGGACCCGAGCTCTAACTCGATTATCTTTGGGATTAATTGGATCTTTGTTAGAAAATGTGGGTCAAAAATTTGCTCTTAACATACTACACATACATAAGATTTATTGCATTTCATTAAAAGAAAATACATGTCTTGTTTCATTCATACAATCAAACTAGTGTTTAAAAGTATTAATACCTGTCTAATACAACAACTAGTTCTTCTGCTACGCCCGTGATCACCACGCTATCAACTTTCAATCATCCTCGTCTCGACCCTGATCCTGTCCCACCTGTGATCATGCACACATACAGACACAACCATAGCCGGATACTCCGATGAGAACAAATCCCAGTATAAAATATGATACACATGCATATACACAATATAAATCATGAATCATACTATCATGAATAGAATCAATGGCAATAGGTTCCATAATCTATGAAACCAAATCAATATCAGCATGCAAATGAAACCGAAATCATATCTTGACTCGACTCGACTCTAACTCTAGGGATCCCGGCGTGAATAAGACGTCACAGTCTGCCACCTACACTCCCAAGCGGGGTGACGGTATGTCTTATTCCTAGACTTCGGTCATGTCTGTATCGAATGTCTACAACCGGAGTCAATTCTGCTCCTATGCATCGATATCACTGAACGTCTAGCTTGGCAAGTTTGTCAATGACTCTCCTATCTTAAATGCTTGAATATAAATCTATACACAAAGCATCAACATATAAAAAGGTAACAATCTAGTATGTGATTTTGGGAAACTCAAATCAGATCTAATTCGAGTTATATCTTCCCGAATCAACATGAATTATACCTTTCGTTGTATAGTATTTGTCATAGTCGAAGTCTCGATGTCGAATCTAATAATATCAACTCTGAAATGGCAATGTATAGACAAAATCTATCAAGACACAACTCAAAGCAAATCTTGTACAACTCATTATTCAATCTCAATACAATTCGACGGCATAACGGCGTGATTTCTCAATACCGATCAACTCAAATCGCAACATAATCCATATTACAACTAACAACCATCACAATCTATATATCAAGATCTCAAAATCTGCATAATTTCCACCCAATACATGCTGGAATTTCATATAAATTGCATACGATATCATTTCTTCGATCCGGTATCGAATATAAGATTACCACTATCATACCAACACATAATAGGAATCATATCACAATTTCCCCAACATCTAAACTTCAAACCATGCTGAAAAGTAAAGAAACTTACATCCTTTGATAGCACTTAAGGCGAGGAATAAGAATCTAAACTCGGATCGAAAATCGGATGGTTGGATTCTTCACAATCAAATGTCTAATATGTGAGGATCTTGAGCTTTCTTGAATGCTTCTCTCGGTGGTGCTGGTTGCAAGGTGGAGGAGAATGAGAATGAATAACATATATATATTGCATGCAAATCTCGTACGTGGCTTCTTCAGAATTTTTTTGTATTTCAGGCGGCGCTCGGGCGGTTGAAATATACCGCTCGGGCGCGGCATGTTCTGTCCGAAAACTTTTAGTGTTATCCCCTGGCGTTCGGGCGGTCACAAACCACTGCTCGGGCGCCAGGCTTTCTGTCCGAGAGCTTTTCTTGGTAACCATTGGCGCTCCAGCGGTCTCTTTCTACCGCTCGGGCGCCACGACTTCTGTACAATTTTTGGATCTTGAGTTGTACCGACGCCCGGCTTTTCCATTTGAGTTCCTACAACCTTAATTCTATCAATTCAGTACCATCTGACCACAGGAATCAAATCTCGGGCATTACAATTGCAATCAACTAAAATATGGTTAGCAAGTAAGTTCTCGATGCAGAACTTGGGTGAAGCATCTTTTGTATTGGGAATACAGATCTATAGAGATAGATCGAGAAGATTGCTTGGTCTCACTCAGTCCACATACATTGATACCATCGTGAAGCAGTTCTCGATGGATGAGTCCAAGAGAGGACATCTGCCAATGTGTCTTGGCGTGTCCCTATCCAAGTCTATATCTCCCAAGACTGATGCAGAGATAGCGGCGATGACAGGCATTCCTTATGCATCTGCAATTGGTAGCATCATGTATGAGATGATATCTACACGTTCTGACGTGGCTTTCGCACTAAGTGTAGTGAGTAAATAAAAATCGAACCATGGTCTTCCACACTAGAAAGCTGTCAAAGACATCCTCAAGTATTTGAGAAGAACCAATAAGTTGTTCTTGATTTATGGGGTGGAGAACTGAAATTGGAAGGCTATACTGACTCTAGCTTCCAAAGCGATATCGATGACTTGAAGTCAACCTCTGGGTTTGTATTCATGCTCAATGTTGCTGCTCTCTCTTGGAAGAGTTCCAAGCAAGACAGTACTGTGGATTCCACCACTGAGGCCGAATACATTGCTGCATCAGCTGCAGCAAAGGAGGCTGTTTGGATAAGGAATTTTGACCAAGAGTTGGGCGTCATTCCTAATGGAGTTGCTCCTGTCCCAAGGTTTTGTGACAACACGGGAGCTATAGCTAAAGCAAAGGAGCCAAGGTCTCATCAGAAGTCCAAACATGTATTGAGAAAGTACCACATCCTCCGAGAGATTGTGAAAAGAGGAGAAGTGTCGATTGACGAAATCGGCTCCGCAGATAATGTTGCTGATACACTAACTAAGCCTTTACCTGGACCATTATTCTAGAAGCATCACGAATCAATGGGTTTGAAGCATATGGGTAGTTGGCTCTTGTGCAAGTGGGAGATTGTTAGAGTAGGTGCCCATCTAGCCAAGTGTTGGCCGAGTGTTCACAATGAAACTCTATGTACAAACTCCAGTGCCTGGGCTGGAGGAGTCATTGAGTAATAGGCCATGGGACAACCGACTCCCGCTAGTTGGATCGGGAATAGCCCATGGGCATTACATAGAGTCTCAATGTTGTCCCAGGTGATAATGACTAATGGTGTACAACCGACTCCCGCCAGTTGGATCGGGAACAGCCCATGGCCCATTACTCAATGACTCCAGTAGCTCAATTGGTACCAGACTTGTGCTAAGTATCTATATGTCCAGGAGATCTTAGGTTCAAGTCTGGGGAGGTACAAACGATATTTATATATATACAAGCCATGTTTATTGTTAACTAGCTTCTTCCATTGGCATATACTTGATATATATTGTTATGTATTCATTGTTCAAAGCTTATCATGGAATTCATTGACAAAAGAGCTAGTACTTAATTGTTCCTATCAAGTGTTTGTGAAAATGACTCAATGAACTTTCCTACAATTAAATCCAAGGAATGATAGTAATTCATGCATGTCATTGGCCAATCACATGATTATGAGTATCTCTCACAGTTTTGATATATTTATATATCAAAGAGATATTATCCACAGGTCGCAGGTCACAAAACTGTCATTTCATTTCCTTTAATTCATGCCATTAAATACCATGTATATTGCTTTGTTATCTATTGTTCATTGAAAATGGTATCTGATTCATTGTTCATTGCCATTGGTATAGCCATGTTCCAAGCCAAGCCCATGTATATGTATTTGTTATGTACAGCTTTCTGCTTACTGAGTTTTATCTCATTCCAGTTAATTTTATGTGATGCAGGTGATAAAAAGGATTGAAGCGGATTGTCCGAGGCAGGAGAAGTCATATAAAAAGCAATGGGAAAGATTTTGTTTGTTCATGTCACTTTTATTTTGATTATGGTGAACATGAGAAGTTTAATTAATCATGTATTTTACTAAAATGAATTATGGGGTGAATGATATTGACTTTTGGTTTTCTTTTGGATGATACAAAATTTAATGTTTATGTAAACTAATTTTGAAAATGTTATTATGTTAAATGGGTTATTGTTCTTTTCCTTTCAAATGTTAATGCTTCCGCGTATGTTTTTTTCTTTTAAATTTAAATGTCATGAGAGGGGGTTGTTTCATCACCTCTCCAAAGTCATTTTGGGATTATGCTTGTCCCGCACCACTTCCTATTTCTGCCTCTTTAGTTGGGATGACTGCCTACCCTTGGCCAGTTAAAGCTATGCACTGATTCCCTCTTCTCGTATTGGGTTGGGAACGAAAGCTTTCTAACGTTGGCAGAGACTTCAGGATCGACCATAACTGAAGGATCCTCTGATGTGAATCCACGTACGAATAAAAGCAAACACGATTAAATATGAATCGCGCCCTCAATTTAATATCGAACAAGGAATTCGTGTTGTCCNAGCTTTGAAAAAGTTGAGAGAAAACTCAAAAAATTTTATAAAATATCAATGATCATCTTAATAATGTTCAATTTTTCGTCCATATATTGACTACAAATCAAAAG
>NW_027356958.1:0-322 GCF_012295235.1 Primulina huaijiensis | reverse complement strand
CAGAAGCCTTCGCGCCCGAGCGGTCAAATTCTACCGCCCGAGCGCAAAAGTCACTGTCCAGAATGTGAACTCCAGAAGCACCGGCGCCCGAGCGCTAACATTTTACCGCCCGAGCGCGACCTGTCCAGAAGAGCCCGCGCTCGAGCGGTAGAAACCCGCGCCCGAGCGCCGCCCTATCGCGAGAGAATCTTTATTTCCTATTTTAGAGTCCTAATTGTTCAGGTAATTAGATTTTCATATCTTTTTGATTTGTTGTCAATATATGGACGAATTTTGAGATTGTAAAACATTAATTCAGATTATTATTGAGTTTATAAAACTT
>NW_027356957.1:0-355 GCF_012295235.1 Primulina huaijiensis | reverse complement strand
ATTCTGCGGTACAACCCAATCTTTGACTGCTGCAACTTTCGCTGGTTCTACCTCAATACCGCTGCTAGAAACGATGTGGCCTAAGAACGCCACCTTCTCTAACCATAATTCGCATTTACTGAACTTCACGAATAACTTATGCTTCTGTAGGGTCTGCAGAACTGCGGTCAAATGTCAACTGTGCTCCTCGTGATTCTTTGAGTAGATTAGAATGTCCTCTATGAATACTATCACGAACTGGTCAAGATACGGCTGAAATACGCGATTCATGAGATCCATGAAGATCACTGGCGCATTCGTCAAATCGAAGGGCATCACAAGGAACTCGAAGTGGCCGTAACGAGTCCTGAAAGTA
>NW_027356956.1:0-651 GCF_012295235.1 Primulina huaijiensis | reverse complement strand
CTTTGTACCGCAAAGAGTAGAAAAAATCCTTGAAAACCAGGAAGATATTCTTGGAATATTAAAGGATATTCAAACAAGAATTCAAAAACTAGAACAACCTAGTTCTAGTAAAAGAACTTCAGGAGGTTGGTTACCACCATCATTTGGTACCGAACCTTTGTTACATCAACAAGGGAAAGCCAGAGTGGTGTCGAAACCATTGACTGGAGAAGAAAAGATGATCAATCTAATTAAGACTGTCTCAGAAAAGAAATTAATCTGATGACAACTCTAGAACGGATTGGTCTGGAGGATCTACAAGAACTTGCGGAATCTTTCGCAAATCTCAAAGTTGTAGATCTAAAGATGAACACAGCAGGAGGTAAAACACCTGCTATAACTTGGTCATCTTCTCAGGAACCAACAAAGGAAAGTGTGGGATCTCAAAATATAAATATGAGAGAATCTCAATCTGATTTTCATACTGGTGGAGGATCACACCCAGCAGGAACAAAGTCAAGGAGAAATCAAATTCCTTTGCACCAAACACCCTATGGGAAAACTGTTTTAGATCCTATATATCCTTACGGGGTTATGCTTAACCTTGATGTATTATATTTCAAAAATAGGGAAGATCTCATAGATGACTAGACATCTGCTATGAGAATCGCA
>NW_027356955.1:0-691 GCF_012295235.1 Primulina huaijiensis | reverse complement strand
AACATAATTTACTTTTTAACGGTTTTGTTATACTTTATCTGTATAGCCATGCAAGCAGCATAGATAAAGTCCTTGATCATTCTTTAATACAAATGAATCGTAATTCGATGTTGAAACTCATTTGTAAACACTGCATATTCTAAATTCGTTCCTAGTCGATTCAGCCGCCTAAAACAGGGATAAAGGTCACTTGAGCTCGATACTAGCATCTGTGATGTTATGTACCGCGTTTCTTGGTAAGGGCATAGAGATGTCCAAACATGCAGTTGGGTAGTCATATGATGATTATATCGAACAACCCTCCCTCAGACTTTCCAAGTGGTTATCATTCAACGAGAGGATAAGTCCGTGGTTATGATTGTACACCATTAGTCCTTACGACCCGGGACAACACTGAGGCTCTATATGCTAGGGCTGTGCTTTGACTCGTTTATCTGCTTCAGAAGAGTCATCAAGTGGCGAGGTTGGGTATAGTTGCGACACATATAAGAGCCAGTGCATTGTAGTCGGGGATTCACCACTAACCTACGGGTGTGGATATCCTGTGTGGTCTGATGTAATAATAGTGCATGGAATCTCTGGCCAGAGTATGAGATGTACGTTAGAGAAAGAGTTCTCCAATAGTACACGCGATGCCACTATTATGGTTATCACATAGCTATCGAATTAATATGCAACCCTCGATGAACCA
>NW_027356954.1:0-492 GCF_012295235.1 Primulina huaijiensis | reverse complement strand
AATCACCCCAAAATCGCCTAAACTTCTTGCCCCTGCCGCCATGTCTCCGCCGCCGGTTTCCGGCCGGTTCACCACCTCATTGGAGTCGCCTCACCTTGACGAACAACATATCCAAAAATCAACCTTATCAGATAATGTTTGCCTGTCCAAATCGCTTCTTGAAATTCCGCAATTTCCGGTCCTTTCTTCGTCGCCGTCATCCACCGCTCCGATCCCACCGTTCATACATCCAAAGATTCGTCTCTTCAAGGCGATGCTTGTGCTAAAATTTCAGCTCGATCGGAATTTATTTGCTCGGCCGATTTAAGCTCCAAAGTCTCGCCTGTACTGTTCACGGCGAATCCTTCCACGAATCTGTCCACGGCGAACGATTCCGGCAACCTCTGTTCGATCGAGACCCCGATCTGGAAAGCCCATGACCAGACGATTTCAATTTCACAAGCCCCATCGTCATCAGTGTTCATTTACGACCGTAATTTTAGATCTAAGTTT
>NW_027356953.1:0-1139 GCF_012295235.1 Primulina huaijiensis | reverse complement strand
ATTCGAATTATGGGGTTTAATTTGCAATTTTCAAAAAAAAAAAAATCTAATGGACTTAATGGCAAATATTCGAAATTTAAAGGACCTAAGTGCAATTTCCGAATTCTTAAGGATCAAAATGCAATTCTCAAGACATAAAGGACTTAATTGGAATTTCAAAATAAGTTATGGATTAAATTGCAATAATTTGAAAATTTTGGGTCAATAGTGCAAATTTCAAAAGTTAAGGGACTAAAGAACAATTTTTCCTAGAAATGTTTAAGTTCAACGCGAAGTCTTCATAAACCTTTATGGATTTAATGATAGTAAATCCTTAAGATTCAACATGAAAAGATTTAAAAGACATCTTTACCGCAGGAAGGATTTTCATTCAAGGAATAGCTACCTATGCATTGCTAGATTCAGGAGCTACACATTCTTTCATATCCGAAACCTTCACCAAAAGACTGAATATTACTCCTCAAGATATGGGTTTGGGTTTCAAAGTTTTTATTCCTTCCGGTGATCAAATGCTCACGTCCAAGATTGTCAAGAATCTGGAGCTTCTTTTATTCAAAGATGTTGTCCGGGCAGATCTTATTGTCCTTCCTATGCCCGAATTTGATATTATACTTGGGATGGATTGGCAATCAGCGAATGGAGCTTCGATTGATTTTCGTCAGCGATCGGTATCTATTAGGCCACCTAGTGGTAAATCTTTTGTCTTCGAGGCGGCGAGAAACAAGCAAATGCCGCACATTATCTCTTGTCTGTGTGCGAGGAAGCTTATTAAACGTGGATGCCATGCTTATTTAGCCTGTGTCACTACTGCACATGAATCTATCAATCAGAAATTAAAAGATGTTGACATTGTGAGAGAATTTCCTAGCGTCTTTCCCGAGGACGTTTCTGGTATTCCGCCTGATCGTGAAGTGGAATTCTCTATCGATCTTATGCCGGGCACCGTTACTATATCTAAAGCACCTTATCGTCTAGCACCCGCTGAAATGAAAGAATTAAAAGATCAAATCCAAGAATTGCTAGACAAGGGCTTTATTCGCCCTAGTTATTCTCCATGGGGCGCTCCGGTATTATTTGTGAAAAAGAAAGATGGCAGCATGCGTCTTTGCATTGATTATCGGGAGCTTAACCGGGTTACT
>NW_027356952.1:0-942 GCF_012295235.1 Primulina huaijiensis | reverse complement strand
GGTCATGCTTTACCGCTTTTCAATCCTGATATAAACCCAGTCATGTTTTACCGGGGTGGAGAGGTCCACGGCCACGTTCACCGACTTCAAAACTCGTTCATAATTTGGTCACAAGACATTTAGCATACCTAAAAAACATGAACATATTTTCTTTTGCACGTCGAACATACTTACTTGGCGTTGAGGGATTCGTTGGATCTCGCTTGGGGCCACTGCTGCACATACTAACATGAGTTCAAATGCTTTTCTTTCATAACTTAGACGTATTAGTCATGCTCACACCCAAAAATGACAACTATCCTTGTGACATTCTAAATCTCTCGGGACTTGACCTCGTTTAATCATCGCGCTAAATCATGACATCAAACCCAAAAACAACCCCTGAAAAAAAAAAGAAAAATAATTTTTTTTTGAAAGGGGTACACGAACCACATGTCAGGGTCCGGGTGGGTGCTGAAATTCACATTTTGAAGGAAAAAGGGCACGGACCCCATGTAAGGGTATGGATTTGGGTCTGTGTAGGTGCTGGAAACGTAAACCAACGGAGAAACACTACACTTATGGCTTATTCCTCCTAACTCGATCATACGGACCGGGAACCAACATCTCGAAACCCATCCTAGGATGCTATGAAATTATTCAAACTCAAACAAACGCCCCAAAACAACTATGCATCACAACTAACGCAACCCAATCCGTGAACACGACATTTGACACCAAAACGCATCGTACGACTTCTAATGCAAACAAGTGCATATCGATGCAAACCGACACACCAAAAACCATCCCAACATCATACTCAACATACTTAAATGCAGCAGCAAACACCCGTCAATCCTCAATGAAGCTNTCCCAACATCATACTCAACATACTTAAATGCAGCAGCAAACACCCGACAATCCTCAATGAAGCCTGCAACAATAAAACTTCAAGAACACGTC
>NW_027356951.1:0-489 GCF_012295235.1 Primulina huaijiensis | reverse complement strand
TTTTCATGCAATCCAATTTTAAATAAATATTATGGTGTGAATGATTAGTAAAAGGATAATTATGACGTGCCTTTGCGTATTTAACGCACGATTATTCGTTGACGATTGAAGAACGACGACGATAAAACGACGGCTTGAATATCGTAGCAATTTTTTGAAACTTTCTTCCTTGAAATCCTTGTGTGTGTGTCGTGTATTTGGAGGAAGGAAAAGTTTTGTTAATTATTGGGGAGGTGGGCGTGCATATGGTATGGTATGGAGTGAGTTTTTAGTTTAAATAATACTCAAAATCCAAATTAAACTCTGATTGTTAGCTTAGGCTCATTAACCATGTTAATTAGGCCCATTTAGCCCATTAGTGTTTATTAAAAAATTATTAAAATAATTTTGCTTAAATAAGTTTGTGAATTTATTAGCCGGGTTTCCAAAACGTTCGTATTTTTTTTGAAAATGCAACACTGATAAAAATTATGTCTCGACGTATAAAAT
>NW_027356950.1:0-404 GCF_012295235.1 Primulina huaijiensis | reverse complement strand
TTCTAATCCTTGAAACAGCATCCTGTCATCATTAACAGCCTCCTAGAAACCCAACACAGCAGCCCCTTGCACGGGTCACCAAATAAAACGTGAGCCACAACAAAAAGAATGAGGGAAACATAATAAATCAGAAAGATTTTCCTCTTTGTGCCTGGATCGAAAGAAATATCATGCAAAAACACATTCCATAGAATATATGACATGTATGATGCGAAAACAATAGGTACAATGCGTGCCTTATGTGTTTGATGATCAACAACGAGGAAAGGAAGGCTTCCTTTGCAAGAGCAAGAGAAATCGATGGGGCCTCTAGCTGCAAGTGGTGAAAACGAGAGGGAGATAGGTGCTTTGAATGGGGCGTCGGCTGGTACAAATTTTAGGTTTAGGGTAAATGGTGTTTAGTA
>NW_027356949.1:0-898 GCF_012295235.1 Primulina huaijiensis | reverse complement strand
ATAATTATTTAATAAAAATCCTTTTACATTTTAGTCCTCGGTCCCGTTCCTCGGTCGTCCCTTGAATATTCCTAAAAATACAAATTTAATGCATGATGACAATAAAATCTCAAATAGAATATAAACAATTATGTCATATAATTAATTAGCAACTAAAATGAATTAATTACTCATTTTTCATAATTTCCTAGATTCGCATGCCGTTGGATTACGTGGTCTATATTTTGGACCTTACAATTCTTCTCCCCCTTAAATGAAATTTCGTCCTCGAAATTTAGAACTTACCGAATAGTTCTGGATGGCGGCCCTTCAAGTCCCTCTCGGTTTCCCAAGTAGCTTCCTCTTCCGAGTGATTCAGCCACTTGACCTTGACCATTGGAATGACTTTGTTCCTCAATCGCCTTTCTTGTCTTGCTAAGATCTGGACGGGTCTTTCCTCATATGTCGTATTTGGAGTTAATTGAAGAGGTTCATAATTAAGCACGTGTGACGGATTCGACATGTACTTCCACAACATAGAAATGTGGAACACATTGTGAACTCCAGAAAGTGATGGTGGCAATGCCACTCTATAAGCTAGTGTCCCAATCCTTTCCAAAATATCAAACGGACCTATAAATCTTGGACTAAGCTTGCCTTTCTTGCCAAAGCGCATAACACCTTTCATAGGTGCTATTTTCACAAATACATGGTCGCCCACTGTAAAATCCAAGTCCCTTCGTCGTTCGTCTGCATAACTCTTTTGTCGGCTTTGCGCCACCTTCATTCTATCTCGGATTTTGACTATAAGCTCGGTAGTCTCTTCAATCACGTCCGGACCAATTTCTCTTCTTTCCCCAACTTCGTCCCAATATATAGGAGATCTACATTTCCTTCCGTAAAGTGCCTCAAAAGGAGC
>NW_027356948.1:0-462 GCF_012295235.1 Primulina huaijiensis | reverse complement strand
TTGGCGCTTTTCGCGCCCGGAGGTTAGCACGCCCAAGAGACTTGCTCCCCTTAGGTTCCTGGTCGCGGCGTGGGGCACAAAAGCATCCAACGTCGCGAACGCAAGCGTAATTTAAACATGTTCGCGGGTCCGCTTTGCAGGTTTCGACAATGATCCTTCCGCAGGTTCACCTACGGAAACCTTGTTACGACTTCTCCTTCCTCTAAATGATAAGGTTCAGTGGACTTCTCGCCACGTCGCGGGCAGCGAACCGCCCACGTCGGAGCCATCCGAACACTTCACCGGACCATTCAATCGGTAGGAGCGACGGGCGGTGTGTACAAAGGGCAGGGACGTAGTCAACGCGAGCTGATGACTCGCGCTTACTAGGAATTCCTCGTTGAAGACCAACAATTGCAATGATCTATCCCCATCACAATGAAATTTCAAAGATTACCAAGACCCGTCGGCCATGGCTATAGA
>NW_027356947.1:0-251 GCF_012295235.1 Primulina huaijiensis | reverse complement strand
CATGAACATGCATAAACTTAAACATTTTTCCTTTCATCATATCATGTCACATTTCCTTTCATCATGTCATATCATATTTTCTTTCATCATATACGTATATGTTTTCTTTTTATTGAATTCGGATCGTTAATTGTGACTTTCGTATCAGCTGAAGGTCGATGGATCCATCTACGTGTAACCACAGTACTGGGCGGCGGGAACATCAACGACACTATCACCCGTCAACTGAGCCTTGGCCTTACATATCATCG
>NW_027356946.1:0-298 GCF_012295235.1 Primulina huaijiensis | reverse complement strand
GAGCTATCCATTGATACCACTCTTGCTATTTAAAATCGTGATTTCTGAAAACCCGAAGAAAACTCCGGCGGTTTCACCGCTGAAATCGCCGTCTTCCGCCGCTCAAAAGTAAAAATTGGTTGAGGGGTTTTGTTCCTTATGTCGTAAGCTTTCTTTTGATACCACTTTTGCAAATTTTCGAGAACGACCCGTCGGCTCTGATTTTCTGCGTGATTCCGGTCATCTTCTCCGGCGAGTTCGCCGCCTGTTGCCAGTCAGCTTCGGTTTAGGCTCGAGTTTAGCCACTGTTATTGGACGT
>NW_027356945.1:0-788 GCF_012295235.1 Primulina huaijiensis | reverse complement strand
CCGGCTATATCTTCACAATATGGATAAACCACTTTGTACAAATGTCCAGGAAATGGTTTATGCAAGAATAAACAACTCTCAACCTCGCTATTTTCACTCTTTTGGGCCTTCAAATTATTTTTCTTTTCTTTTTCTTTTTCTTTGGCCTCTTTTTCTCTCTCTTTTTTCTTTTCTATGGTCATCTCACCTTTTTGTTCACTCTTTCTTTCTACCATATCTCTTTCTTTTTCTAAGGCCATCTCACTTTTTTGAACACTCTATTTTTCGGACTCATCTCTTTTTCTTTTCTTTAATTGATCCTCAATTATTTGTTTTGGGGACAAGGGAAGTAATACAATGGAATCCTTTTTTAACATAAAGGAATACCTATTCTTGAAACCATCATGAGTCACCTTCCTATCGTAATGCCAAGGCCTACCCAACAAGATATGACAAGCATGCATTGGCACTACATCACATAAAACCTCATCAATGTACTTCCCAATCGAAAAAGACACCAACACCTGTTTTGTCACCTTCACCTCCGCACAATCATTCAACCATTGAAGTCTATATGGTTGAGGGTGCTTTAGTGTAGGTAACCCCAATTTCTCCACCATTTCAACACTAGCCACATTAGTACAACTCCCCCCATCTATGATTAGATTGCAAACTTTTTGGTTTACAAAACACCTAGTATAGAACAAGTTCTCCCTTTGGTTAGTCTCCTCCTCCTTGACTTGGGCACTCATAATTCGCCTAGCCACTAGTGCTTCACCTACAACTGCCTCATAACCCTCGTCAGGATC
>NW_027356944.1:0-429 GCF_012295235.1 Primulina huaijiensis | reverse complement strand
GTTGTGGGTCCCGCAACATTAATTGTGGGTCCCATATTAATTAAAATTTTTTTAATTAAAAAAAATTTAATCATTCATCATATCTGACCGATATAAGCTGAAGTTGGAGAATTGAATCAAGACGTGTGGGTCGTCTATCATTTAAAATATTAAATGCTTTGTCTGAATAATTGTATTCTAACTTCCGAATTCAATTGCCACAAATTACAATCTTTCGAACTCTTCTTCTTTATTCTCTCGTTCAAAATAAAAGTTTTCAGAAACTTTCTTCTTATATCAAAATTTATTTTGAGAAATCCAAAAAATAAATATTATGATCTTCAAGACTCCGGCGTGCAACCAAGAACAAATTTTCAGGTAAGTTTCTTAATATATCCAAACTTTCATTTTTTTACGTAAACTTTCAGACAGAAAATTTTCAAATTTCTT
>NW_027356943.1:0-321 GCF_012295235.1 Primulina huaijiensis | reverse complement strand
TTATGTGTTCTCGAAATCATTGACATCGTAGAAACGTAAACGAATTGAAAAAGTGATACCGTATGTGATTGTTATGAGTTTTCCAGCATGTATTGGGTGGAAATGATACAGATTTGGAGATCTTGATATATAGATTATGATGGTTGTGAGTTGAGGATTTTACTTGTTGATATATGTTGCGATTTGAGTTGATCAGTATTGAGAAATCACGCCGTTATGCCGTCGAATTGTATTGAGATTGAATAATGAGTTGTACAAGACTTGCTTTGAGTTGTTTCTTGATAGATTATATCTATACATTGTCATTTCAGATTTGTTGTG
>NW_027356942.1:0-465 GCF_012295235.1 Primulina huaijiensis | reverse complement strand
CCGAGGTAGAGGGTACCTGTTCTTGATTGTGATCTTGTTCAATTCTCTATAGCCGATGCACAATCTCATACTCCCGTCTTTCTTCTTCACGAAGAGTACTGGAACTCCCCACGGGGACACACTCGTTCGAATTTGTCTTTTATCTAGCAATTCTTGGAGTTGTTCTTTCAGCTCCTTGAGTTCGGCTGGTGCCATTCTGTAAGGTGCCTTAGAGATTGGTGCAGCATCGGGAACCAAGTTGATTTCGAACTCAATTTCACGGTTTGGGACCGTCCCTGAGAGTTCTTCAGGAAAAACATCTGGGAACTCTCTCACTATCGGGATGTCTTCCAGCTTCAGCTCGACTTCTCCTTTTACTTCACTGACCATCGCTAGGTAGATGTCCTCTCCGGATTTCATGGCTTTCCAGGCTTGAGATGTGGAAAGTAGTGACTTCCGTTCCTTGGATGTACCGTGAAACACGAC
>NW_027356940.1:0-485 GCF_012295235.1 Primulina huaijiensis | reverse complement strand
GGCTTTTAGCCCTTAGCCATGGTTCAATCAATACCTTAGGATGTTTTTAAGAGTCCTTGGGCGGTGGTTCAAGCCCATAGTCATAAATTTCAGGATTTACACTACAAACACACAAAATGCTACTGCTGTATTTTGACAGCAACTTTCATTTCGGTTCAGGAGGTTTTTCTGGGTTTTCGGTCGGCTTTTAGCCCATGTCCTTGGACTGGACAGTACCTCAATGAGTTAGGAAGGTCATGTTTTTGGCCATTTGTGATTTGGTCGAGTTTAGAGGTCGTACGAGAATTTACGGTGAAAGGTGCCAAAATGACTCTCGAAAGGGTGTTTTATGTTTTTGGATTCCTGTCACATATTTTCGTGTTTTGCAGTTCTTATGCATATTTTTCAGTATGTTTGGGGTATTTTTAATCATGGTTAAACGTCGGTTTAATGTTAGTTCCGGTTGGTACAATACCATGATTGAAAATCAAGTGGTTGGTCCTAAT
>NW_027356939.1:0-223 GCF_012295235.1 Primulina huaijiensis | reverse complement strand
TGAACACTCGGCCAACACCTGGCTCGACGTGCACCTACTCTAACACAAACCATCTAGTCGTGGACCTGATTAGAAGAAGAAGTCCCTGAAGAAAGTTCGTAGGGATTCATCAAGAGCTAATCCGATTATACCGGATTAGTTGGAGCCACGTGATTTAATCACCAAAGGTATAAATTTATAACATCCTATGAATGGTTTTGGTTAAAACCATACGAACGCCCAA
>NW_027356938.1:0-809 GCF_012295235.1 Primulina huaijiensis | reverse complement strand
CATCTCTCCTGATCAGTTTGTGAAGATCAAAAAGGAGATTGGGACATAGCAGGCTGCTCCCAAGTCATTTAAAAAGATCAAGACTTTGGCACAACTAAAGTCTACCAAGAGGAAGTTGATCGTCAGAGAATTTGACTTGGAGAAAACACCATCTCTTAAGATTACCAAGAAGCCAAGGACGTTGAGAACCAAGCCTGCTGCTATAGTTGAAGCCATACCAACTGAAAGATTGATGGAATCAACAGCTCAACAGCCAATCCAGGCTGTTCCTCTGAAAGCAGTTATAGCTGAATCCTCAACTGAGGATCAGTTGCATCTATCTCTCATTCTCCCAAAGAAGACAACGGTCACCAAACCAGGTGACAAGAAGAAAGTTGTTGGAGTAAAGGCTCCCATGATTACCATCTCTGGTTTTACCCCTTTACCTACTGTCAGATCAAAAGGGATAGTGATCAGAGAACAAGTTGATGCTACTACTTCAGGACTGAGCATTCCTCATGTCCTGTCTGACCCTAAAGGCAAAGGCAAAATGCAAGAAGAGCCTATGCCAACAAACACCATTCAAACTCACATTGATCTTATCTGGGAAGAGATCAATGAATTTTCAGCAAATAAGCTCAAAACCTATGATACATGGGTAAAGTTCCGAACGCATGTCTTCGCCAAGGAACAACAGAGAAAATCCAAGCTGAAGAAATTCATTAAGTTGGAAGCTGCAGTGTTGAGAGTGGTTAAGGCACCAACCATTGTTCAGGCGTTGGAATGGAAGAACTACTTCTTCAATCAGTTGAGAGCTAAAAAGCTACAGA
>NW_027356937.1:0-378 GCF_012295235.1 Primulina huaijiensis | reverse complement strand
TGGTGGGATCAATTAGTGACCACTAAAAGAAGATGCAATGAGCGATNATGCAATGAGCGACCTATAGAAACTTGGGCTGAAATGAAGAGCGTAATGAGGAAGAGGTTTGTACCAAATCACTACTATAGAGAAATGTTTAAGAAGTTACAAACCTTGAGACAGGGTGTGAAGAGTGTTGAGGACTACTATAAAGAGTTGGAAGTAGTCATGATAAGAGCAAACATAGAGGAGGATAGTGAGGCTACTATGGCTCGTTTTATGTGTGGTTTGAACAGGGAAATTCAAGACCAAGTGGAGCTTAGACATTACTTGGATCTAGATGAAATGGTGCATATGGCAATAAAAGTGGAGCAACAACTCAAGAGGAGAGGAGTTGGC
>NW_027356936.1:0-1644 GCF_012295235.1 Primulina huaijiensis | reverse complement strand
CAGATTTGGCAAGCGTGGAAAGTTGTCTCCTCGATACGTCGGTCCCTACGAGATTCTTGAAAAGATTGGCGATCGAGCATATCGACTTGCTCTTCCTCCTTCTCTATCTGGGATACATGACGTCTTTCATGTATCGATGTTACGTAGATATATGCCAGACAGTTCTCATGTCATTCAGCCTGAAAAAGCCGAGCTCGATCAGACTTTGAGTTACGTTGAGCAGCCAATTCAGATTCTTGATCGGAAAGAGAAACAGCTCAGAACGAAAACCATTCCACTTGTGAAGATTCGGTGGACTCGTCACGGTATTGAAGAAGCGACTTGGGAAACAGAATCAGTGATGAGGCAGAAATATCCAGAACTATTTGTATGATGTGAGTATTTATTCAGTCTTGATTATCTTGCTTTTATACCCGCTTTGATTGATTGCCTGAGATTTCGGGGACGAAATCATATCTTAGAGGGGGAGAATTGTAATGACCGAGAATTTTATGTTGATAATATGAGATTAATGATTATGACTTATAGCGCTTATGGATGGATCAAGTCGCGATCAGAATGAGACATGCACGAGTTAGGCTTGAAATCCCGTACGTATCGCGCACATGCGCGGTAGAGAGGCACGCATATGCGCGAGTTCCATGTGCCGAGGCCGAAGGCCTCGCGCATATGCGCGAGAAGCGACGCGCATATACGAGAGTTGCTGGAATTGATTTATGCGGAGACCGTAGGTCTCGCGCATTTGCGCGAGAAGAGGCGCGCATATGCGCGAGCAGCAGAACAGCCAAAATGCCGAGACCGAAGGTCTCGCGCATATGCGCTTGTTGAGGTCGCGCATATGCGCGAGACGTGTAATGCAAAGATGAAGCCATTTGCCCCTTACATGCATGATACATATATACAAATCTTCATTCATTCTTCCTCATTTCTCCAGCAGACATCGAGACAAGTTTCAGAAATTCTCAAAGCTTCAAGTTTGATTAGTATTGTGATTTCACGCGATCCGACCTGCTGATTTTCAATCCGAGTGTAGATTCTTGTTCTCTCATCAAGAGCTATCTAAGGATGTAAGTGTTATTACTTTTCAACATGATTTGAAGTTGAGATGGTTGGGGGAAATCAGAGTTTGATTGTTATTAATTGTTCTCGTGATATCGGAGAACGTTTATTCGCAACCGAATCGAAGAAATGATATCGTATGCATTTTATATGAAATTCCAGCATGTCTTGACTTGAGTATATACAGATTTCAGTATAGTAGATGTTGCTATGATGATAATTATGAGTTGTTGGTTAAAGATTATTGATGTTGGATTGACCGGTATCGAAAGATTACGCCGTTATGCCGTCGATTTTTATCGAGATTGAATATGATTTGTATATGAGTGGCTTTGAGTTGTGTCTTGATAGAATGCATTTATACATTGCCATTTCAGATTTGTATTGGCCACTTTGAACTTGAGACTTCGGCTACGAAAGATTGTTCGACACGAAAGGTATAATTCATGTGAACACGGGAAGACATGACTCGATTCAGACTGGATATGAGTTTCCCAAAATCACATACTAGATTCTTAATTATGTTTGATTATGATTATCTCTTGTTTATAGATTTATATTCAAGCATTTGAGATAGGAGTCATT
>NW_027356935.1:0-1311 GCF_012295235.1 Primulina huaijiensis | reverse complement strand
TCAATCCGTCCATTTTCTGAAAATTCTTTCAACACAAAAGTTGTATTTTATTGTGTTTTGTTCGATTTGATATAAAATTCATAATTTTTGAATAAGCAATGAGGGAGATATGAATTTTCTTGCAAAACCGCACAATCTTTCCGAAGAATATTTTGACAGCAAGCTCTTGATATCTAATCTTTCGGATTTTTAAATTTTGGTATCAATCCGTCCATTTTCTGAAAATACTTTCAACACAAAAGTTGTATTTTATTGTGTTTTATTCGATTTGTTATAAAATTCATAATGTTTGAATAAGCAATGAGGGAGATATGATTATATTTGCAAAGCGTCGTAATCTGTAAGAGAGTAGATTTCGGAGGAAGCTCTATCATTCAGAAAATAAGGATTTTTAAATTCTGGTATCATTGTGTCCATTTTCTGAAAATACTTTCAACACAAAAGTTGTAGTTTATTGTGTTGTATTCGATTGGATATAAAATTCATAATTTTTGAATAAGCAATGAGGGAGATATGATTTTTCTTGCAAAACCGCACAATCTGTCCGAAGAATATTTTGACAGCAAGCTCTTGATATCTGATCTTTCGGAGTTTTAGATTCTGGTATCAATCCGTCCATTTTCTGACAATGCTTTCAACACAAAAACTGTAGTTTATTGTGTTATCTTCGATTTGATATAAAAATTGTATTTTTTCGATAAGAAACGAAAGAGTTATGATTTTTCTCGTAAAACCGCTCAAGCTGTCTTAATTGTGCGAGAATATTTTTGTTCAAGTTTTTGGTGTGAGTTCCATTGGGTCTTGTTCTTGGTTCTTGGTTGGCCTGTGGCCATTAGCCGTGGACTAAGACATGCCCAAATGTGTTATGGAGGTCGTGTTTTTAACCGATTGTGATTTGGTTAAGTCTAGAAGTCGTACGAGAATTTACGGTGCAATGTGCCAAAGTGACTCTCGAAAGAGCGTTTCATGATTTTGGCCTCCATGCACAATTTTCGTGTATTACAGCCCTTTGTATATATTTTCCAGTATTTTAGATGTATTTTAATCATGACTAAACGATGGTTCGATGTTGGTTCGGGTTGGTACGGAGTCATGGTTAGATACTAAGTTTGTTGGGCGTAATTGTCTCGTTTTTAGTTCGAATATGAAGTGTTGGTCAAGTTGAGATTATTTGCATGTGTCTCATGTTAGAATTAGGTCGCAGTGAGCCTGGGAACGACCCAACTCATTTGGTAAATTAAAACAGGATAATAATTATATTACGTTCATAAAAAAAATAGAAAATATTTATTTTTGAGATATATGCGATAT
>NW_027356934.1:0-481 GCF_012295235.1 Primulina huaijiensis | reverse complement strand
AAATGGAACCAGAATCGAATTGCGACCTTCAAAGTCCGATTTCTCATGGAAACAGAAGCTTACCGAAAGGGGAAAATCGCAAATTAGAGGGTCTTAGAGAAGGAATTCGGCTAAAATCTCGCCGGCTCATTGCATAGGAATGAGTCTCGTCCGTTGGCCCGTCTACAATCAAATTAGCCTACGATTTTGTCCAAATCCAAAACCGCCCGAGCTACGTCAATTTCACATGTCTTATCCGGTCCCGATCGAGATCGAGATGATTGGAGCAAAAAATCATCTGTAAAAAAGAAAAAAAGAATCGAAAATAGAAAAAAACGAAAAAAGGGTGCAACACGAGGAATTCCCAGGGGGTCACCCATCCTAGTACTGCTCTCGCCCAAGCACGTTAACTTCGGAGTTCTGATGGGATCCGGTGCATTAGTGCTGGTATGATCGTACCCGACATTTAGAGGGCTGTTTATTCATATATCCCTCGAGCACG
>NW_027356933.1:0-722 GCF_012295235.1 Primulina huaijiensis | reverse complement strand
AACTCAATTATCTTTGGGATTAACTGGATCTTTGCTAGAAAATGCCGGTCAAAAATTTGCTTTTAACATAACACACATACATAAAATTTATTTCATTTCATTAAAAGCAAATACATGTCTCGTTTCGTTAATACATCAAACTAGTGTTTAAGAGTATGAATACATGTCTAATACAACAACTAGTTTCTTCTGCTACGCCCGTGATCACCACGCTATCACCTCTCAATCACCCTCGTCTCGACCCTGATCCTGCCGCACCTGTTGTTATGCACACATACAGACACAACAACAGCCGGAAACTCCGGTGAGAACAAATCCCAGTATAAAACATGTATACATGCATGTCATGCAATAAGTACAAAATCATAACACATAAATCAGTAATTATGACACACTAGTGAATACACATAAAACTCTTNATAAAACTCTTCGACTCTTATTCTTTAACTCGACTCATATCTAAGTCTAGGGATCCCGGTGTGAATAAGACGTAACAAGTCTCCCATCTACTCTCCCAATCGTGGTGGCGGTACGTCTTATTCCTTGACTTCGGTCCTGTCTGTATCGAGTGTCTACAATCGGAGGAAATCTGCTCCGATGCGTCGATATCACCGAACGTCTAGTTTGGCAAGTCTGCCAATGACTCTCCTATCTTAAATGCTTGAATATAAATCTACAACAAAGCATCAACATATAAAAAGGTAACAATCTAGTATGTGATT
>NW_027356932.1:0-290 GCF_012295235.1 Primulina huaijiensis | reverse complement strand
CCTAAACCCTAAACCCAAAAACCCAAAACCCAAAACCCAAAAACCAAAAACCAAAACCCTAAACCCTAAACCCAAAACCCAAAACCCAAAACCCTAAACCCTAAACCCAAAAACCCAAAAACCCAAAAACCCAAAACCCAAAAACCCAAAAACCCAAAACCCCAAAACCCTAAACCCTAAACCCCTTAAACCCTAAAACCCTAAAACCCTAAACCCTAAACCCTAAACCCTAAACCCTAAACCTGAAAACCCATTTTGCCCCCAAAAAATTTTCTCTGAAAAAACACACA
>NW_027356931.1:0-880 GCF_012295235.1 Primulina huaijiensis | reverse complement strand
GCGGTGCAAGGGATAGCGCACCCGCGGTCCGTGAACAGTAAAGTCATGTTTTTGGATTTAAGTGCTTAAATACATGATTGGTTCACTTTTCTATCATTTCTCTCCTCATTCTCGATTTCTTCAGCTCAAGGGAAGCTAGGGTTCCATTTTCTTTCTTTTATTTCTTAGATTCAAGCTTCTTGTTGGATTATTGAAGAGAGAACAAGGTTATTTTGAGTTCAAGGAGCTAAGGTAAGCTTGTGGCATTGATTATTTCTTGGTTTATGGTGTTGGGAGAAGTCTTGGGTATTTAGAGTGTGTTAGCTTTATGAAGTTTATGGTATGGGTTTATGATTTTTGAGATGTTGATGGTGAAGTTTATGGTTTATTGTTGTAGGTTGTGTACCAAGAGAGTAGATTCAAGGTTCCAAGTGTTGTAAGTGGAATTTCATTTCTCGTGCTCACATGATAATATATGTATTGTGTTTCAATGGTTTTAAAGTGTTATTCTCTTCCATTTGATTCATGCTATGTATTTATACACCTTGTTGTATATTAGAGGCATTTTATGTCTCAACCATGTCAAAGAGAATACAAGAGAAAAGATTGTGTTCAAAGTGTTTGTTTTAATGCCAAAGAGAGAATTCAAATGTTTTATTGGATTGATAGATACATAGCCAGAGATTGCATGTAATAAGTTGATCAACGACCATAGGCTTATATCCCTCAGAGTTATCGATTCATATCGATGGGATAGAGGCACAGAGACAGAGATACTATATAGATATCAATCTAACAGAGAAAAGAGAAATACCATCGTTATTGTTATTCATTCTATGATATTCGTGTTTCAGAATTGATGGTATTTAATGTTTTCAAAGCCACGTTTTACAGAGTATGG
>NW_027356930.1:0-589 GCF_012295235.1 Primulina huaijiensis | reverse complement strand
AAATTGATGGGCGAGTTGTTTATGCCGACTTGATTGTTATTCCGAAGGTTGCGTTTGATATTATACTTGGCATGGATTGGCTATCAACTTACCGTGCAGTGATTGATTGCATTGCTAAGACGGTGAAATTTGCAGATGATGGCAATATGGAAGGTTTGTTCGCCAGTGCAGGTACTTCGCTGATCCTTACTTTTATTTCGTGTCTTGAGGCTAAGAAGTTGTTGTTTAGAGGTTGTGATGGGTTTTTGGTTTCGATTGTAGATATGGATAGAATTGTGAAGTTGAATATTGATGATATTGATATTGTGAGAGAGTTCTCTGATGTATTTGAGGATGATGTGCCGGGTTTACCGCCGGACAGAGATGTAGAGTTTGTGATTGATCTAGTTCCAGGTACGGTTCCTATTTCTAAGGCTCCGTACAAAATGGCCGCTTCAGAGATGAAAGAATTGAAGACGCAATTGCAGGATTTATTGGATAAAGGTTTTATTCGGCCGAGTTCTTCGCCTTGGGGAGCTCCGGTTCTTTTCGTCAAGAAAAAAGGTGGGTCGTTGCGGCTGTGTATTAATTATAGAGAGATCAACAAAGT
>NW_027356929.1:0-292 GCF_012295235.1 Primulina huaijiensis | reverse complement strand
ACAGCAGGGACATTTCGCCAGAGTCTGCCCCCAGAGAGGCGCACAGTGATTCCAGGGTGCAGGATCATCTGCATCAGTACCTCGGCCGGAGAGACAAGCATCATCTGTCCATTCCTTCCAGCAGCCACCTACACAATCCCAGGCGAGGCAAGGAGGGAGTCAGACAGTGAGCCAACCTTCTAGACAGCAGGTTCGAGTATTTGCACTGACAGAAGAGCAAGCCCAAGATGCACCAGATGATGTGATTGCAGGTAACTATTTCCTTTGCGGTTATCCTGCTTATGTATTGATA
>NW_027356928.1:0-21328 GCF_012295235.1 Primulina huaijiensis | reverse complement strand
TAAAGCTTATTGGACAATTAAAGCATTTAATATTAATTTAGATGAGATTGGACAATTAAAGCATTTAATATTAATTTAGATGATGCATCTAAATTAAGAAAATTGCAATTAAATGAAATTGAAGAATTAAGAAATGATGCATATGAAAATTCAAAGATTTATAAAGATAAAACTAAAGCCTTTCATGATAAAAATATTATGAGAAAGTCATTTGAAATTGGACAAAAATTTTTAATTTATAATTCTCGGTTGCATTTATTTCCAGGAAAACTAAGATCGAGATGGTCAGGACCATTTATAGTTAAATTTGTTTATCCTCATGGTGCTGTTGATATTGAAAATCCTAAAAATAATGACGTGTATAAAGTTAATGGGCAAAGACTTAAGTCTTTTATAGAAAATGAAATTCTTAATGATGATTTTATGCCTTTATATGATCCACAATAGTTGTTTGATATTTTCATTGTATTTTTGCAGATTCTAGTCCATTTCCCGGATAAGTGGCGGATAACGGTACTCCGTGACTATCTAAGTCGGTCTTTTCAGTTTTCCCAAAATAATAGAAATATATAATAATAATAATAAAAATAAAAATAATAATAATAATAATAATAATATGGATGCTTGTATTGTGAATCTTCGTAAATATTTTGCTTGTTTACCTGATAATGCGTTGAAAAAAATTTATAAAGCTAGATGTGAGCGACTAAGGTTGATGATGTCATATGGCATACGGAATGATATTCGTTTGATAATTGAAGCAAAAGTCTGATTGGTTGGGGAAGCAAGTGAAATAATAATAAGACATATGCCAGGATTTGGTAAAAGCACAAATGCCAAAAAACGAAGAGCTAAACGTATAGGTGGATGTCATAAATGTGAAAGGTGGACTTGTAAAGGGAAATGCAAAAATGTTGGAATGACATCAATGAATAGAGAAGATAAAATTTTATTCATTAATAATGGTCTGAGTAAAGAGTCTTTGGATAATTTTCTAGAGGTTCTTGATACGCATTCTAGTGGGTACGTGCAAAATGAACTTCTTAAACTATGGTGGCAATTTCAACATGAGGAATATCAATATGGACGGTGGAATCAGCCTTATAAATATCCTACTGTAGTAACGCATATCTGTTTAGATAAGTAAATATATATATACAATTTCATCTCGGGAATCTGACGTTAAAAGACCCTGTTTGCCAATTTATAAGAAAATTGGATGGGAAGCATATCCTCGACTCATAGAAGGCGTTGAAGCCGTTACTGAACTTAAAATCAGAGGAAGATGTGAGCCACAATTACAACTACGCTGTATATATGTGTTTTAATTTATGTCATTTTTATTTTTTTAATAATAATAATTTCCTGTTCAAATATTGACTTTTGGCATGTTACGCTTATAAATTCGTATAATGTGATTTAACAATTAATATTCCGATTACCTTAGCTAGTCTTACTGGACCAACAATATGAGAAGAAATGAAAGTGGACAACGTGTATGAACGAATTACTCAAATGATTGAACATTCAGATGCTTTCATTGCTTTGCCAGGAGGTTTCGGTACTTTGGAAGAAATATTTCATACTGTTTGTTGGGCACAATTAAATATCTACGATAAGCCAATTGGTTTGTTAAATGTTAACAATTATTATGATAAACTGCTATCGTTTCTTGATGATTTTGTGGAACAGAGATTTATTTCATTAGCTTCGCGAAGGATGTTAGTTTCTGCTACAAGTGAAGGTGAACTTATTGATTTACTGCAAGGATTTAGTCATGAACCAGATACATTCTTATCTCAACTTAATTGGCCAACATCCAAGAGTAAGAAAAGAAAATTCATGTGATGCTAAACTTGTGATTCAACGGTATGTTTTAATTTTTTTTTCTTTAAGATATGAAAAATCTCATCTTCTTCTTCTCCTCTTAGTTTGTTTTTATATAAAAAAAAAATATATATTCATATATATAGTAATAATAATAATAATAATTTTTAGTGCAATGTCGAGTAAGGTGTCAGTAAAATGCACCTGAGACGCATTAGTTAATAATTATTGAAAAATCACAATACACTATATTTTAATATTCATTATATTCAAATTACAGATTACAAGAAAAATTAGTTTTTCATATGTACCAATTTATATATATATATTTTTGATCAATTAGTATAAAATGTATAATAGAAGATATGGTTTGTATGGTTGTTAACATGTATGGTTGTTAACATGTATAATTGAAAGAATTCTTTTTGTAAAAGTATAATATATACTCACACATCTTTTGTGAGTAAGTGGTGAGAAATAAGAAACCAATTAATAAAATTTTATTGATTATTAAAAAATTGTTAATTACAAGAATATAAATCTCCTGTAAAAAAAATATTAATTATTAAAAAAAATTGAAGATAAATAACTGTAGAGCAGACTTCTGACGAGCAATTGCAGCAGTGGAGACAGAGGGATGAGGCTAAGGGCCGGAGACTTTATACAGTTGTGGACGGCATAGTCAGATATAGGGACCGACTATGGGTTCCTGACAGTGATTCCCTGAAAGAAGATATATTGAGCGAGGCCCACAGTACTCCGTACTCCATCCATCCAGGAATTAAGAAGATGTATAAGGATTTTCAGTCTCTTTAGTGGTTGTCGGGCATGTAGCAGGATATTCTGCGATTCGTCTCCAAGTGTTTGACATGTCGGCAGGCCAAGGCAGAGCATCAGAGACTTGCAGGGAAGATGAGACCACTCCCTATTCTCGAGTGGAAATAGGAGAACATCACCATTGACGACTGGAGGATATAATGCCATTTGGGTGATCGTTGATCGGCTCACTAAATCAGCACACTTTTTATTGATAAGGAAGACTTTCACCATGACTCAGTACGCAGAGATGTACATCAGAGAGATGTCAGACTGCATGGGATTCCAGTGTCCATCGTGTCAGACAGGGATCCGAGATTCACGTCTACGTTCTGGAAGAGTCTACATCAGGCATTGGGTACTAAGATACTATTCAGTACTTCCTTCCATCCTCAGACTGACGGACAGTCAGAGAGGGTTATTCAGATTTTGGAGGACCTACTCATAGCTTGCATGATCGACTTCCAGGGCAGTTGGGAGCCGAGGTTACCTCTTGTGGAGTTCACGTACAACAACAGTTACCAGGTGTCTATCGATATGGCTCCATATGAGGCATTGTACGAGAGGGCAGAGATAGGGCCTGATATTGTCAGTTAGACTGCAGAGTTAGTGGTCAAGATCCGATATAGGATGAAGACCGCTCAAGCTGGCAGAAGAGTTACACAGATCAACGGCGCAGAGATCTTGAGTTTGCCTTAGGAGACCATGTGTTAGTGAAGGTCGCACCGATGAAGGGTGTGATGAGATTTGGGAAGAAGGGCAAGCTTAGTCCGAGATACATAGGGTCGTTTGAGATACTTGAGAGAGTTAGGACACTTGCTTATAGAGTTGCCTTACCGACAAATCTGACGAAAGTACATAATGTGTTCCACGTCTCTATGCTGCAGAAGTACACATCGAATCCTTCGCATGTACTGAACCATGAGCCACTTCAGCTGACACCGAACCTGTCTTTCGAGAAGGGATTGATGAAACTTAAAATTAATAATTTATTATATGTTAAAACCTATATTTTAAAATTTAAGTTTCATTAAAATTATAAAATTATGTTATTTTAGTATTGTTTGTTTATATTTAAAAGTCTTACTAAATATGTTTTATTTTCAGGTTTTCTACGTGTAGGTAAAATAATGATAACTCAAGCTAGAAAATTCAAATGGAAGTGATTCAAATATGTTTGAGATCCTTGAGAAATTATCTACAACTTTGCAGAAGACATGATTGCCTAAAAAGTTGGTTAAGATGATCAAATTGTGAAAATATCAAAAGGAGGACAAATTTACTTTCACCATGACCAGCATATAGTAAAAAAACTATAACTATTTCAATATTTAACCAAATAAGGTGAACCAAGTGGCCAAATTTATCTATAGACAATTTCCCACATGTTTGCTGTTTTGAGCAGAGTCAAATTCGGTGATTAAAGTCGTGGAACAAAACATTGAAAGAAGGGACATGGAATTGAAGTTGGAGGAGACAAAGACTACTATTACAACTACATGGCATTAATAAAATTTTTGACCATTTCTCTCATTTGGCCTATAAATAGAGGCCTTGTGCTAGTTTGAGAATCATTCTATCTCATTGTAAAATATAGTGTGAGTGTATAAAAGTTCTAAGTTCCAATATATTTTTCATTTTCCCAATTATGAGTGATGTTTTTAGTGTTGATCAAAAGTAAGCTCATGGAAAGCTAAATCTATTATGTCAAGGTGAAGAGGATGAATTCTTGGTGAAGTAAGATCGTTTATTTTTTGTATATTCTTTCTATATTTCTTTTAATTTTGCGAATTTCTTTTTATTGTAGGTATAAAAATGAATTATTTATTGTTATCAATTTTAATCAAATTTTTGATACCATTGAAGTGGTAATCTTGATTTGTTTTTTAATTTTGATACAATAAATATTTCATCAATTATTATTGTTATATTATACNTATCATATATTTCATTTAGACGATAGCATGGCTCTGCCGGTTGTTTTAAATGAAATATAATGATTTAATTTAACATTTACTTTATGCAGCTATATATTTATATAGTTGTATATATAATCATAGGTACCATATATAAAATATCGGTGAATTCGGTATTTTCTATAGTGAGAACTATATTATATTAGGTATGTGTTTAAATATTTAATTTTCTTGGAACCATTATATATGGTGGTTTCCTTTGTTTTACTTTTAGTTAAACAATATTGCATAAACCAAGAATAAATCCTCGAGCCTTGACAAAATTTATAATTTGTAAACTTCGTTCTTGCATTTGATAATCTATAAATTAATAAATGTAAACTTAAAATAACCTCTCTGTGGATCGATCTCGTACTTACGAAATATATTACTTGCAGACAACCTACACTTGGGTGAATTATAATTTAAGTAGTAGCAGAGACCCACTCAGATATTGGATAGACAGGAGAGAAGGCTCCTGAACAAAGTGATCCACATGGTCAAAGTCAAGTGGCTGAATCATTCCGAGGTGGACGCTACTTGGGAGACTGAAGCCGAGATAAGGAGTCGGTACCCGGAGTTATTCGGTATGTTTTAAATTTCGAGGACGAAATTTTGTTTTAAGGGGGAGAGTTGTAAGTGATCGAGCAAAACTTACACTGTAAACTTCTTGGTCAAAATTAATAATATTTAAGCTCGAAATAATCGCAAGTGCATGATGTCAAGTAATAATATAATGTACTACAGTACGAGTATCGTTCCACTAGAGACTATATTTTGCAATTATTATTTCCAGTTATCAAATCCTTAGCAACGAAATTTGATTGACTGTTTTCTGCTATTATAATTAAATAAAAACTCGAAGAGAAATTTAAAGAATTAAATAATGAGATATATAATCCAGAATGGTTAGTTAAAATTCAATGAAAAATGAAATTGTTGGGAATCTCGGTTCACCTACCCCTCGTTATTTACGTAATTCGCTCGACAGTGATTTACGCTTTTGACAGGATTTCCTACACCATTAAACACGCCCTCTCGAGCTATGCCAAACTAATTCTACTTAGTGAAGTAATTAAATTTTTGTAATTATTTATGAAAAGTGAATCGCGTGCCGATCTTTGAAATTCCCTAGTTTTCGACCCTTAGGACTATAACTATCAACATGTATCCAACTTCATATTTCTATGTGAATTGTAGATCCACGGACTATGCTACTCATTCCTATTACAAGCTATTCTCTCGAACTCACTCACAATATGAGATGATTATTAAAGTTAGCTACGCTTTAATAACGTCATGAAAAACAATAGACTCAAGAATAAATCAACGGTCAACACGTAAATTAAATAAATCGAAGTTTGGTTAGGATCCCCTTAATCCCAACAAATATGAAAATTTAGCTTCTCGATGTCATAATTAAACTAAGCAAAACAATGTTTGAACAAGAGAAAATAAACGCGAAATACTAGACATGATGAAATCTGTGAAGAATGGTGCCCGGATATCTCGAAATCTTCAATCCAAGCACTTGCTCCAAGCTTTTCGCTCCTTCTTCTCTTCCTCGGCTACTGAATAATGTCCCAATTTTTGTCCTAGGTCATTTGTTTTATCCTCTCTTCTTTCCATGTTGAAAATAACCCAAAATTGGAAAATTTTTTTTTTTACTTGCGCTGGGGCGGTCAAGTTTTACCGCCCTAGCGCGAGGTCTTCTGTAATGTTGGTCGCTTCCAATGCCTCTCGCGCTGGGTCGGTCAAACTTTACCGGTCTAGCGCGAGGTCTTCTGTTTTTTTCTTCAGCCTCTCGCACTGGGGCGGTCAAAATTTACCGCCCTAGCACGAGGTTTTCCGCTCGGAATCTTCTTTTGCTACGCTCGCGCTGGGGCCATCAAGTTTTACCGCCCTAGCGCGAGGTCTTATGTCCCAAGCTTCAACTCCGTTTGACTTTGCTCCATTTTCCGTTGTTTTTCTGCACATTAATACTACTGAGTAAGCGGTGATCGTATTCAATAAAATAAGATGAAATAGACCAAATGCAGACTCCATACAACCCAAAATGATGCAAACTACGACTCACACAATGCATTAAAACACGTAAATATGACCTCTATCAACCTCCCCATACTAACCTTTTGCTCGCCCTCGAGCAAAATAGGTTTCAGGACACACAAATAAAGAAGCATCATGTCGATGCATTCATTGTTCTAGTTTGCTTCAGTGAATATCAACACATCTTTTATCCACTAACACAAGACACTAGTTCCAAATTTCACTTCGAAGTTTCAACACTACAATCTTTCATGGATTTAAAGAAAAATGTGTGTGTGTGTGTGTGCAATGTTGGCTCAAGCATCATGCATTTCCACATTAAAATCTTCAATGTTGTTAGAGACTTCAATCAATACATTAGTGCAACAATCCCTTTCTCACATCTCTCTTCACTAGTTACCGATTCACAGCACATAATTAGGACTGGGTATGCAAAAATAAGTGCAGGATATGGGTATCTCGACTAGGCTGGAACGGGAAATGAGGGAGGTGTAGTGGTGTAATATTTGTGCACATTCAGACTTTGCGTCTGATTTCCTTCAACTCCATACATCTCCATTCTTTTAGCCTATGAATAGAATTTCATTCCTTTATTTGGCTCCCCCACACCTTACATCTCCATTTTTTTTTGTGCAGCATACTTTTCTTATTTTTCTGTCCTCCCTAAGATAGGAACAAAAAATATGGGTTTGTGGCTCTAGTCCAATCTCAAGGGTGCGTCAATAAGGTTAGACATGGCTAGATACATGGGTACATGCATCGCAGTATAATTATTATTGGTAAGCGCAGTTCAATGAATTGGTCTAGCAGAGACGTGCCTAACTCATCCTCGTCCTACTGATTAGTGTTCATGTCAAGGGATGTGTTCAAGTTCAAGTCACCTAGTGCATCTCAAATTCCCCACAAACATTGTCCAATTCAATGTCACGCCCCGAGTCCGAAGTATCGGTGACATCCTGCATCGTTTAACAATTAAATTGAAAACAATAAAGCCTCGTATCAAATCAAACCAATCTTTTTCATAAATAGAATATTGTCTTACAATGATAAAAGAATAAATTTTTACACCAGAGTTTGCAGAAACTAGAAAAGAGTACAAGTTCTTGATTTCTCGAATTCTGATCACCATCCCCAAAACGGTTCTTGCTCCTCCTCGTTCACTTGTTCTTCATTTTTATCTGAAATTTGTAAGGGGTGAGTGTTTTGGGAAAAAACTCAGCAAGTGGGGGGTCGATCGATTCCAAAGATACATATAAAACTTAATTCTTTAAAATTTTTCTTTAACATACTTTAAAAACTTAATATTCTTAATTTGACAAGACGGAAACGTATCGAATGAAAGACAGAACTTATCAAACAAAACAGAAACAACTCAGATCATTTCAGAACAGACAAAACACTTCCATGGTCAAATTGTCCCCAACATTTTAGTCCTCTAAGGGGTGAGGCCAGAACTCGGTTTTATACCCACCGGTGGGGGCCAGACAGAAATGGTTTTATACCCACCATTGGCTGCCAGAAGAGAATTGTCTTCTCATTTCAAATTCGAGTTGTAACTTTGTACACAGAATTCAGAGACAACAGACAGAACTTATCATATTTTCAGAGCTCAGATTTTTAGAAAGACACAGCGGAATCAAAGGAATTCGAAGCATAGAAGAAATACATAATCGATCGAAATTTTTAAACAGAACAGGTAACAATTTTCGAAAATATGATCATACTCATAAGCATATCATATTACTTTTATTCAAAGAATAAAATAGAAACAAATACTTAATCAAAAGCCCACTTACAGATTTCCTGTACAAAGCTTTCTCTTGAAATTTCGGCAGCACTCCGGCGCAACTCTAACAAACTCTGTCCTCAGTCGGGCAGCACTTTGACACGGAAAAACCACTCTGGACTGCACGAAAATATGTCTTCCTTCTTCCTTGAATTCGGCCGAGACTTGTAGGGGTGAGGGGAACCAAAATTTGAGAGGTTTTGTGGTGTGATTTCTCTCAACCATGTGATTGGTATTTATAGGCAAAAAAAAAAACCTTCCACCTAGCCACTTTGATCGACCACTTGGGCTCCAAGAAAGGGTTTGAATGTGATCATTATGGTGGTTCAAAATCTCATGCACTCCTTAAATGTCACTTTGGTTTTCTAAAGGGTCATTTCCTGCATCATCATTATGTCCTAGCCCTTAGCTACTCCCGTAGGTCCATCATTGGTTAACGCAAAGGTTATTTCTTGCACATTTAGCTTGTCTAAACTCTTGGCTCAACTTATAGCTCCCTTTTTGGTCTTGTTAGGACAAGCTTGGTTGAAATTCTTCGAGCTGAAGGATCGAGTCCTTGAGCTGGGGTTTTACTCCTCCCGTGACAATACTTCGATGGATGCGGTTACTTGCAGCTTGGCTTCATGTTGAGTAAATCTCCGAGCTTTGAAGTTACTTCTTCGTGTTAAATTTGATGAAAATTTAAGTTAATATCAAAGTTATCTAGTTGGAACGAAAATTTTCGAGCTTAGTTTGAGTTAAACTCCAAGTTCGTATTACTTACATGATTTGCTTCGGATCGTAAAATCTCGGGTTCTCACATCCCTCCCTCCTTTTTGTAAGATTCGTCCTCGAAACTTGCATTAGCTTGATCTTTCGAATAGATGAGGGTATTGTGATTGCATCTTCTCCTCGAGTTCCCAAGTTGCTTCTCTTTCAGTATGATTTGACCACTGCACCTTGACATAAGGTATTGTCCGATTTCTCAACACTTGGTCTTTTGAGTCCACTATTCGGGTAGGGACTTCTTCGTATTTGAGTTCTTCGTTGAGGTTTCCTTCAATCATCAGTGATGCAACTTTGAGTACATACTCGGATCTGGGACATACTTCCTCAGCTGTGAGATGTGGAAAACGTTATGTATTCTGGCCATGTCTGATCGTAACGCTAATCGGTAGGCTAAGGTTCCTACCTTCTCTAGTTTTTCGAACGGTCCCACATATCTCGGATTCAACTTTCCGGATTTACTGAACCGAACTACTCCTTTCATAGGAGAGACCTTGACATAAGCTTTTTCACAAATTTCCAATTCTAACGGCCTCCTCTTCAAATCTGCCCAGCTCTTTTGTCCATCTTGGGCTGCCTTGAGTCTTTCTTTGATTACAGCTACTTTGTCAACGGTTATTTGTACAAGTTCTGGTCCGATAACAGCTTTTTCTCTGACTTCATCCCAATATAGAGGCGATATACACTTTCGGCCATACAGAGCCTCATACGGAGCCATCTCAATGCTACTGTGGTAGCTGTTATTATAGGCAAACTCTATCAACGGTAACTGCTCACTCCAATTTCCATGAAAATCCAGAGCACACGTTCTCAACATGTCCTCGAGGGTTTGAATTGTTCTCTCAGTTTGGCCATCAGTCTGAGGATGATAGGCTGTGCTGAGAGTGACTTTGGTTCCCATCGCTTTTTGAAAACTTTTCCAGAATCTTGATACAAATCTTGGATCTCTGTCAGACAGTATACTTGTCGGGACACCATGTAGTCTCACTATATTGTCCATATACAAGGTAGCGAGTTTATCCAGGTTGTAAGTCATCTGTACCGGTAAGAAATGTGCAGACTTCGTCAATCTGTCAACGATTACCCAGATTCCATCATGACCTTGCCTTGATTTCGGTAGCCCTACTACGAAATCCATGGAGATGTCATCCCACTTCCATTTTGGTATTTCCAATGGTTGTAGACGTCCTCCAGGTCGTTGATGTTCTGCCTTGACTTGTTGACAGGTTAGGCACTTGGAAACAAAGACGGCTACGTCTTTCTTCATTCCATTCCACCAGTAGTTGTTCTTCAGGTCTCTGTACATTTTGGGGCTTCCTGGATGTACTGAAAATCTCGATTTATGTGCCTTGATCATTACTTCTTTTCGAATTCCATCGACATCGGGCACATACAACCGTCCTTCCTTCCAAAGGATACCATTCTCATCAATTTGAAATTTTGGAAGTTTTTCTTCTTGGATCTGTTCCTTAATTTTAAAGATGGAGGTGTCTTGACTTTGCTTTAATTTAATGGTTTCTCGAAGTTCTGGTTGTGCTGACAGTGAAGATAAGTTTACCTTTCCATAATTTCTTCGACTCAATGCATCTGCCACCTTATTCGCTCTGCCTGGATGATAGTTGATTACTAAATCATAGTCTTTCAGAAGTTCCATCCATCTTCTTTGCCTCATATTTAACTTTTTTTGAGTAAAAATGTACTTGAGGCTCTGGTGATCAGTAAATACTTCACATTTTACTCCATAAAGTTAGTGCCTCAACATTTTAAGCGCAAATACCACTGCGGCTAACTCCAAGTCATGAGTGGGGTAATTCTGCTCATATGGTTTTAGTAGCCGTGAGGCATAAGCAATTACCTGTCCCTCTTGCATAAGTACACACCCTAATCCTCCTTTTGAAGCGTCACTATATATTCTGAAGTCCTTGCCATCTTCAAGGAGGATTAATACTGGTGTAGTTGCGAGTTTTGTTTTCAGGGTTTCAAAACTCTTCTCACATGCTGCATTCCAAATGCACTTTGAGTTCTTCTGAGTAAGTTTAGTAAAAGGAATGGCAATTGACGAAAATTTTTCCACGAACTTCCTATAATAGCCAGCTAAACCAGGAAATTTCCTTACTTCAGTTACTGTCTTCGGTTGTGGCCAATCCTTGATTGCCTCTACTTTCTTAGGTTCTACTGACACTCCAAGTTCAGAAATTATATGGCCTAGGAATGCCACACTCTTTAACCAAAATTCACACTTTTTGAATTTGGTATATAGTTCTTTCTCTCGCAATGTCTGTAACATGAGACGTAAATGTTCTCTGTGTTCTTCTTCACTTGGTGAGTCCACCAAGATATCATCTATAAAAAAAACCACAAACCTGTCAAGGTATGGTTTGAACACTCGATTCATCAGGTCCATGAATGCTGCAGGAGCATTCGTTAGACCAAAAGGCATTACTGTAAATTCGTAATGTCCATATCTCGTCCTAAAAGCAGTTTTAGGGATGTCCTCAGTTTTGACTTTCAGTTGATGATAACCAGATCTTAGATCAAGGTTTGAGAAAACTTTGGCTCCTTTTAACTGGTCAAAAAGATCGTCTATTCTCGGGAGTGGAACTTATTTTTTATGGTTATCTTGTTTAACTCCCGATAATCAATACATAGCCTCATAGTCCCGTCCTTTTTCTTTACGAACGACACTGGGACTCCCCACGGGGATGCACTGGGGCGAATCTGTTTCTTGTCTAGTAATTCCTGAAGCTGTTCTTTTAACTCCTTCAATTCTGCTGGAGCCATTCGGTATGGTGCCTTTGATATGGGTGCAGCACCAGGGACCAAGTTGATTTCAAATTCTACTTCCCTATCGGGTATCTCACCCGGTAGTTCTTCGGGAAAAACGTCTGGAAATTGCTGAACAATTGGAATATCTTCCAACTTTGGGGTTTCTTCTTCTTTAATCTCATTGATCATTGCCAGATAAATTTCTTCTCCTCCTCTAATGGCCTTCCAGGCTTGTGAGGCAGATAGCAGAGATTTTCTTTCTTTGGATTTTCTGTGATATACGACTTCCTCTTTAGTTGGGGTTTGAAGTCTAACTTCTTTCTTTTGACAGTCTACTATGGCATGGCTTTTAGCTAACCAGTCCATTCCAAGGATGATGTCAAACTCAACCATATTGAGTTGAATCAATTCTACTTCAAAAGTTTGTTCGTTGATACAAATTTTACAGTTTCGATACACTTTGTGTGTCTCAATTATTTTACTCGCCGGTGTTGACACTCTTAATGGTTTACTAAAAGTATCATGTTCAAGTTTAAGCTTTTTAGAAAATCTCCTAGACACAAACGAGTGCGTAGCACCACAATCAAACAAGGCATATGTAGGCATTTCATTGAGTAAGATAGTACCTGCTGCCACTTCATTGGTGTTATCAGCTTCCTCTTGGGTGATTGCATATACCCGTGCATTGGTTTTGTTTTCATTTTGCTTGTTGGGCCCCATTCCTTTGTCCTTGTTGTCTGGACAATCTTTAATTCTATGACCCACCTTTCCGCATTTAAAACATGCGCCTGTCTTCCGATAACATTCTCCAACATGCTTCTGTCGACATGTATCGCACCACTTTCCTTCGGTGTTGTCAGCACTGTTAAAATTTCCTCTTGGAGGTCCACTGGAATGATTTCGCTTCTTAAATTTGGGACCATTTTGGGTAGTTTGGTTGACTAACGGTCTCTTATTTCTGTTTTCATCTTCACGGCGCTTAATATCTGTTTCCGCGCTCATTGCCAAGCCCATCAAATCAGCAAAGTTGTTTGGTTTGAACACTGCCAAAGCCGATTGATCCGACTGTTCAGTCCTTTCTTGAAACGATGCATCCTGAAGGTTTCATCAGACATAATTGTTGGGACGTAGGTTCCCAAGTCATTAAATTTTGAGGTATATTGCATTACTGTCATATCCGGTGTCTGCCTGAAATTTTCAAACTCATTCAGCTTCTGCAGACGAAACTCGGCTGGATAGTATTGTTTCAAAAATTCTCTTCTGAAAACCTGCCATGTGATTTCTTCAATTTCTGCTAGAGATGGTGACACAGCTTCCCACCATTTCCTAGCTCGGTCTTCCAAAAACGGTGTTACAACTTCCACTCTCAGTTCTTCAGGTATTTACAGTAAATGCAGTTGTGTTTCGATATTCTTCAGCCAGTTGTGGCTGACTTCCGGGTCTGGGTTCCCATCGAAGGTTGGAACTCGATTTCTTCTCAGAGATTCATAATGGTATTTAATTCCATGAGGTTGTGGTGCTTGGGGTGGTTGGATCGCGTTAGCCAATGGGTTCACGAATCCTTGCAATGTCGCGGCTACGATAGTAGCTATCGCCATCATGTCTTCTTGACTGAGATTCACTCTTGGTGGTAGTGGATTTTCATTTTGGTTGGCACCATGAGGGTTACGGTTGTTTCGGGATGGTCTGCCTGCCATATCCTATAAACATGTAATTTATTATTTTGTTTGTCACAATATTTAATTAAAGAAATAATTTCATTAATTTGTAAAATTTTCATACAACCCAAAAGTTTCTAATAAATGATTAATCAGATAGTTCTGGTTACAATTGATATTTAATCTAGAGTTCTCTCCCTACTCATCTATGACTTTTCCGTCTCCTACTGCCTCATTAATCTCCTCTTCTACAATAGGATTTTCTTCTTGGTTAGCTTCAAGTTCTTCCAAGAGTTCCTCCATATTGATCATGTTATTCTGTAGCTTATCAATATGATTTTGCATCTGTGTGTTGTGGTGGTGAAGGTTGTTTACTTGCTCTTGAAGCTCCTGTATTGTTGATTGGCTTACTTTTTCATCAATTTCTTGTTCTTCGATCCGTTCTTCAAGACGGCGCTGTGTTTTGAGAAGGCTGTTATCCCGGATTTGGAGTGTAAGAATCCTATCCTGAGCTCTGTTTAACTCTTGCTTGGTGATCTCGTGTCGACGCTCCGACTCTAGATGATAGGCAGCATAACGTCTAACGTCCTCGCGTAGTTTCTTTTCTTCCTCTCTGGCTTCACGAAGATCCTCCATCATGCGTTATTCCCATCCAGCTGGTAGTTGTCTCTCTCAAGTTTTTCATTTTTTTCTTTCAGTGTTTTAATTTATGTCTCCTTTTCCTGAAGTTGTTTTTGAAGTTCATTTATAATGCTTTAAAGATCCAAGTTTGTTTTCCTATAAAGATAAAAACACAATTTTATTGATAGCATACTCATCCAATTTTTTAAATATGCAATAAGATAATAAAAAGTTTCATTTAAAAATAATTCAGTACATAATATTTTCTTAATCATAATTTCATTACAATCCAAATATTTTTATTATAATCTTGATATTAATCTAGTCTATCATCTCTCCTCCGTCGTTGTCGCTGTCACTGTCGTCATCGGCCACCCCCATTGGTGCTTCTTCCTCTTCCTCCATGTTCTCTATTACCAGGTGCAAATCGTTGTTCTGATCTTGGAGTCTGTCCATAGTGCCGTGAAGCTTTGAGATGTACCGCTCTTGCTTGGCGTTGAAATATTCCTGACGCTGACGAGCCTGAGTAGCTCGCTCTCTCTGTGTCTCAACTCTTTCCAACAGATCCTTGTTTAGTGAAGCTAAGCGCGCAATGCGAGCCGAATCAGTCGGTATCTGTAGAAGTTGGCTTTCAGCCAAGTCCAAATGATGAGTCAATCACTGCACGTCAGTCTCAAGTATGTGTCTAATCTCACCAAGTTCCTGCTTCTCCAATCTTTCCTTGGCCAATTGCGCTTTCAAGGTCGCTATCTCCCTAGCTTGATTATCGATGGTAAGCTGACGCATACAAAGGGCAGCCTGTGCGCGCGTACGTGGAGCAGCCATTTCCTAGGATAAAGATCGAGGTAAAGTATCAGAATCGTATAAAGGATAGAAAGGCTTAAATAATAGAAATAAAATTGTCGTGGAAAATTTTTGATATCAAGAGTTGCGAAACGATCGAAGGGATAGATTTTTGAAGTTGATCGAAAGTTTCGGGAAACAAATGAAAGTTGAATACAGGTTGGGATACACTAGGCTTTTGCCAAAATTTGACTTCGTCAAATTTTGTTTATCAAAATCCCAGCGGGATTATGAACCTGGCGGCTCTGATACCACTTAAATGTCACGCTCCGAGTCCGAAGTATCGGTGACATCCGGCATTTTTTAACAATTACATTGAAAACAATAAAGCCTCGTATCAAATCAAACAGTCTTTTTCATAAATAGAATATTGTCTTACAATGACAAAAGAATAAACTTTTACACCAGAGTTCGCAGAAACTAGAAAAGAGTACGNCTTCTGCACAACATTCACATGATTCTCATACAAAATACGACGCAACGCATACTATGACATGATCGACGCAGAAAGAAACAGAATATACGTGCCTTTTGATAATTAAAAGTACCAAAACGACGATATCAACGCGGAAACATAGCGAGGCTTGATCCGGGACGAACGTGGCACTATTTTCTTTGAAGAAAACACAACAAAACCTTGCTGGAATTTCAGAGGAAGGGGCGGCTGCTGAAAGGTAGAAGTACCCATGGTTTTTTTTTAAAAAAAAATGAAAGTGAAGGTGGAATGAAATTGTGTGTGTGTGTATATAAACGTGAATGGGTGTGTGTAAAACGTGTAGTGTGTGTGTGTGGCGTGAGTTGTGTAGGTAATTAGGGGTAAATTAGTGCTTAATTGACTAATTAAGTGTTAATTAAAATACTAATTGAAATATTAACCTCCTATAATTTACTACACATCCCAAATTAAAATTTAAAACACATGGATAAATTCTAAATGTTTTAAATTTCTAACTCACCACATAAATCATTAGGCTTTAAAATGCTGAAATTAAATAAATTATTTAAAACGCCCCATTCTCAACTTAAAATAAAATACCGCATTAAAAGTTTTGCCAAGAATCATCACCGGTCTTTTCCTCGATCCCGCCTCGAATCATCGCCTGAAACATGAAACTCGAGAAAATATTTTAACGTGCATCACATAAACACGAATAATTTAAAATAATGCATTTAAATAAATCATGCACCACTAAGACTCATTTTAAAATTAAATAAATGCCTTAATAATTAAATAAATGCATGGAATTTACGTGTACTGATTTTGGGCACTACACTAAGCTCGAAAATTTTCGTTCCAACTAGATAACTTTGATATTAACTTAAATTTTCATCAAATTTAACACGAGGAAGTAACTTCAAAGCTCGGAGATTTACTCAACATGAAGCCAAGCTGCAAGGAACCGCATCCATCCNCTGGGGTTTTACTCCTCCCGTGACAATACTTGGATGGATGCGGTTCCTTGCAGCTTGGCTTCATGTTGAGTAAATCTCCGAGCTTTGAAGTTACTTCCTCGTGTTAAATTTGATGAAAATTTAAGTTAATATCAAAGTTATCTAGTTGGAACGAAAATTTTCGAGCTTAGTGTAGTGCCCAAAATCAGTACACGTAAATTCCATGCATTTATTTAATTATTAAGGCATTTATTTAATTTTAAAATGAGTCTTAGTGGTGCATGATTTATTTAAATGCATTATTTTAAATTATTCGTGTTTATGTGATGCACGTTAAAATATTTTCTCGAGTTTCATGTTTCAGGCGATGATTCGAGGCGGGATCGAGGAAAAGACCGGTGATGATTCTTGGCAAAACTTTTAATGCGGTATTTTATTTTAAGTTGAGAATGGGGCGTTTTAAATAATTTATTTAATTTCAGCATTTTAAAGCCTAATGATTTATGTGGTGAGTTAGAAATTTAAAACATTTAGAATTTATCCATGTGTTTTAAATTTTAATTTGGGATGTGTAGTAAATTATAGGAGGTTAATATTTCAATTAGTATTTTAATTAACACTTAATTAGTCAATTAAGCACTAATTTACCCCTAATTACCTACACAACTCACGCCACACACACACACTACACGTTTTACACACACCCATTCACGTTTATATACACACACACACAATTTCATTCCACCTTCACTTTCATTTTTTTTTAAAAAAAAACCATGGGTACTTCTACCTTTCAGCAGCCGCCCCTTCCTCTGAAATTCCAGCAAGGTTTTGTTGTGTTTTCTTCAAAGAAAATAGTGCCACGTTCGTCCCGGATCAAGCCTCGCTATGTTTCCGCGTTGATATCGTCGTTTTGGTACTTTTAATTATCAAAAGGCACGTATATTCTGTTTCTTTCTGCGTCGATCATGTCATAGTATGCGTTGCGTCGTATTTTGTATGAGAATCATGTGAATGTTGTGCAGAAGTTTGAGCAATTAAGTTTAGATCATTTTTGAATCTATTTTTGGACCTAAAATCACGTTTTTGCTGTCTTTTTAAATACTGTGATTTTTTGGTCTTGATTTTGATAAAACATTTAACATAAAATCGTAGAACTTTTTGATACCTTCGATTTGATATAAAATTCAAAAATTTTGGATAAAAATTGAGTGAGTTATGACGTTTTTTGTGGGACTGCTCAAACTGCGACTTTTATGTAAATTGTGTTGTTGAAGTTATTTGTTGCAGGCTTCGTTGGGAATCGACAGACGATCGTTGCTATGTTTAAGTAAGTCAAGATCGATGTTGGGATTATTGTTGATGTCTCTTTTCGTGTCGTTAAGCAAAAGGTTGAACTAAGAGTCGTAGGAAGAAAAGTGGTGACGAAACCTCGGGTTGTGTCGTTTGTTATTATTTGTCGTGTTTGGTGGCAATTGTAATATCTTGTATGGGTTGGAGTCATTACCTTAGTGTCCTAGGAGGGGTCTTGGGGTATCGATTCTCAGCCCTTATGGTTTAGTAAGAAGAGGGAAACGTCATGTTACGTTTTCGCGCAGACTTCGGTTTTTCCGAGACTACACGGACCAGAGCACGGGGTCCGTGCCTTTGTTACATTTGGAGTGTCAATTTCCAGTAGGTACACGGAGGTGTACACGGACCCAGACACGGGGTCCGTGTCTTTGCTTTCTTCGGATTCTCTTTTTCCAGTATCTACACGGACCCCTACACGGACCAAGGCACGGGGTCCGTGCCTTCCCTTTTCTGAACGAATCATTTTATAGTATCTACACGGACCCGGAGCTGGACCTGGGCACGGGGTCCTTGTACTACTTTTTTTAATTTAGGTTGAATACTTTGAGGTTCGATGTCTTAGTTTAATGCAATGTTTTAACAAGGCCGAGTCACGGGAATTTTAGAGCGTACTAGGGAAATGAATGAGCTTGGGTTTGAGCATGATTACTACGTCTAAGCTATTAAAGTTAAGTGTTTGAATTCACGTTAGTATGTTGCAGCAGCGGCCCCAAACGAGATCCAATGAATCCCTCAACGCCAAGTAAGTATGTTGACGTGCAAAAAAAAAAAAGGAAATATTTCAAGTTTTTGAAGAATGCTAAATGTCTTGTGACCAAATTAGGAATGGGTTTGGAAGTCCGTGAACGTGGCCGAGGACCTCTCCACCCCGTTAAAGCAGGAACGGGTTTAGATCAGGATTGGAAAGCGTTAAAGCATGAACGGGGACCAATCCAACCGTTAAAGCATGAACGGGGATCTCATGTATGTGGCAGTGGATAAGTCCCTGTCAGCCCAGTACTGTGGTTTGTCTGATCAGGCATTTATTATGTATGGGTCACTCGCTTTGAAACATGCCTCTACGCAAAATGATGAAGCTATGTACGTTCAAGTATGTTCAAGTATGCAAGAATGTTTAAAGAAAAGTTTTATATTGATGGCACGTCTATGTATGTATATACGTATGTTCAAGTTTTGTATGCAAGTTCAAGTTTCATGTATGTACTCCTTATTTTAAAGTTGTATGTGGTTTTATTACGTATTATTCGTTACTTTCCAGTTTATACGTGTTGAGTCTTTAGACTCACTAGACTTGATCGATGCAGGTGATGAGTATGATGAGGAGGCTGGAGGTGGGGATCAAGGAGCTGGATTGGACTGAGTTGAAGGCTAGACCCGAGGACCGCCCAAGATTTTAAGTTTTTATGAAATGTCAAATACTCTGATTTCACGCAACTGGTCATGAAGCATTCAAACAAATATTTTGTCGAACTTTATTTTTAGATTTCTTGTCCACTGTTGAGACGTACAGTTTATTTAAACGTATTTTGAAGGTTCACAAGTTATTTAAGAAAACTTTAAATTTTTCCGCAAGTTTTAAGTAGAAAAGTACGGTACGTTACAGTTGGTATCAGAGCGGTGTTCTTGTAAAGGGTTATGCCTACTTCCAGTTGCAAAAAGCTCACGAAGTCACACCTCAAGTCTGTAAGTTTTAAAGTTTTGCATTATGTATGTAGTAAGCATTGAATCATGATTTCAGCATGTCCATGTTTTAAGTTTAGATTTCATGCATCTTATGATATTGCTATTATATTCATGCATATTGGATTTACGTGTTGAGTAAATCGTTGGAACAGTATGCCTCCCAGACGTGTGATTAACCGGGAAGTTAGGGACGAGAACAGAGAGAATCGAGATGAGGATAGGGTCACTCCTCCTCGCCCACCTCCAGATATGCAGGCGCAGATGCTTGCAGGTATAATGCGGTTTTTTGCGCAGTTTGCGGGGAACCAGACTGCGGTTAATGTAGAGGCGAGGCCCTGACCAGAAGCTGTGTACGAAAGGTTTAGGAAGATGGATCCTAAGGAGTTCTCGGGGACTACTGACCCGATGATAGCAGAGGGATGGATTAAGTCCACCGAAGTAATCTTTGATTTCATGGAGCTGGCAGATGCAGACCGAATCAGGTGTGCCATATTCCTTCTAGCAGGGGATGCCAGACGGTGGTGGGCGAGTGCGTCAATGTCAGTGACTTTGCGAACACTGACTTGGGATGGTTTTAAGGAGGTTTTCTACTCTAAGTACTTCACTGAGAGCTCCCGATTGACTAGGGAGTTCATGTCGCTGCGACAGGGAGACAGCAGCGTGGCAAACTTCGTCCGGAAGTTTTAGAGGGGGTATTACTTTGTGCCCCTGATAGCTAATGATGCCCGGGAGAAGTTGAGGCATTTTATGGATGGATTGCGGCCGGTCTTGCGCCGTCACGTTCGAGTTGCTGGTCCTGCTACTTACTCAGTTGCCGTATCGAGACCTTTGGCGGCAGAGCAAGATCAGAGACATTGAGGCTGACAGGCAGGGCAAGAGGCCCTATCAGGCACCACCACAGCAGCAGCATCAGCGACCCCAGCATAAGAGGCCTTACCAGGGGCCGCCAGAGAAGAAGCCCTATCAGGGGCCACCGCAAGGCAAGGGGCCTGTCCCACAGCAGAAAGCTCCGCAGAGGCCCGGTAGTTTCCCAGTGTGTCAGAAGTGCAATCGCCAACATCCGGGGCAGTGTCTATGTGGATCAGGGAAATGCTTTAAATGTGGAGCCAGTGACCACATGTTGAAGGAGTGCCCACAAGGAAGCAGCCAACCCAGGGTAGGGTGTTCGCCATGCATGCTCAGAGGCGAACCCTGACACTACACTGTTGACTGGTAATTTATTTAATTCAGTACAGTATTAGATTTCTACCTTGCATGCTCGTTTTGTTTTGGGATTATTAGGTTGCTAGTTGGCATTTTTGGTATCTTTTGTTGCATAAGGGTTATATTAGAACTTTTGAGATGTAAGTTTCGTGTCATGCTAACGTCTCTCAGGAAATATCTTCATTAAGAGATTAGCCACGAAGGCCCTGATAGATTCGGGAGCCACTCTCTCCTTCATCTCGGAGACATTCGCCAATCATTTAGACGTCAAGTCTATCTGCCTTGACGTGAACTATTCAGTGACAGTCCCATCAGGGGAAGAACTGTTAACTACCAGCGTGGTCAGAGATATTGATCTAGAACTGCAGGGCCACCTGGTGTATGCTGACTTGATAGTATTGCCGATGCCAGAATTCGACATTATCTTGGGAATGGACTGGCTGAAGAAAAATCGAGTCCTGATTGACTTTCACAAGAGATCAGTGTTGGTCAGACCGATGGGAATGGAGCAGTTTTTTTTTGAGCCAGACCGATGGAGAAGCTTTCCTCGTATGATCTCCTGCATTCAGGCATGGAGACTTATTTCTAAGGGGTGTCAGGCTTTCTTGGCC
>NW_027356927.1:0-2178 GCF_012295235.1 Primulina huaijiensis | reverse complement strand
CGGGCCCAACATCTTTCTTTCACCTACCTCTTCCCAATACAAAGGGGAGCGACACTTTCTTCCGTATAAAGCTTCATAAGGTGCCATGCCGATTGAAGACTATAAACTGTTATTATATGTGAACTCTACCAAAGGCAACTTAGAATCCCAACTTCCCGGGAAATCAATCGTACAAGACCTTAGCATATCTTCAAGAATTGGATAACCCTTTCTGATTGACCGTCACTTTGAGGATGATACGCGGTGCTAAAAGCCAATTTCGTTCCCAAAGCTCGATGCAAACTCTTCCAAAACTCCGATGTAAACCTTGGATCACGATCTGAAACTATCGTCACCGGTATCCCATGAAATCTCACAATCTCTTGAATATACGCCTCAGCATATTGATTCATAGAATAAGTCGTCTTGACAGGAAGAAAATGTGATGACTTGGTCAATCGATCCACGATCACCCAAATAGAATTGAAGCCTTTCTGAGTCTATGACAACCCAACAAAAAAATCCATAGTTATATGCTCCCACTTCCATTGCGGTATAGGCAAGGATTGCAGCAATCCCGCCGGTCTCTGGTGCTCAATCTTAATCTGCTGACAGGTTAGACATTCAGAAACAAATAACATGATATCTTTCTTCATACCTGGCCACCAGTAAAGACGTCGAAGATCTTGGTACATCTTGGTACTACCGGGATGTACAGAATATGGCGCTGTATGAGCTTCAAGAAGTACCTCTTTTCGAATGTCATCACCCATAGGAACACATATCCTGCCTCGAAAGGTCAGTAACCCATCACGATTCGACCCAAATTCAGAAACTCCTGTCAGATCACTTTTCCTCTTCAACTCTAATAACTGATCATCCAGCTGTTTTCCCTTCAAAATTCAATCAAATAAAGTTGAGTGAAGAACTAGAGCAGACAATCGAGCAACTGTACCTGAAGATACCAAATTGATCTCATTTCTTTGCAAATCAAGCAGCAAAGGTTTAGAAATCATGGAACCCAATAAAGAACTCGATTTGCGACTCAAAGCATCCGCAACCACATTAGCTTTTCCAGGATGATAGCTAATGGTGCAATCGTAGTCTTTCATCAGTTCTAACCATATCCGCTGCCGCATATTCAAATCTTTATGCGAAAACAAATAACTCAAACTTTTGTGATCTGTAAATATTTCACATTTTTCACCATATAGATAATGCCGCCAAATCTTTAAAGCATAAACCACAGCCACCAACTCCAAGTCATGAGTGGGATAGTTCTTCTCGTATTCCTTCAACTGACGACAAGCATATGCTATCACTTTCCCACGCCNCAAACTCGTCAGTGGCAATGCTATTGTAAGGCCCAAGAATTGTAGGTTGATAAGATGAGATTATGAAGTTTTGCATGGAAAAGACACCGCCCCCACGCCCCATCTTCTACCGCACCCGCGGTTGTAACTCATGAAACATGAAGAATTACAGTAGGGTCAACGCACCCGCGGTCCAAGACTGAGCGCACCTGCGGTCGATGATTTTAGAATTTTGGATGGGATGCCGTGAGCTGAGCGCACCCGTGGTGAACAGCTACCGCACCCGCGGTGCTACGTGTTGAGTGAAAAATAAAACATGTGTCCTTGCCATGCATTTAACATGTATGTGTCTTCATTTCCTCACTATTCCAACATAAAAACCGAGAGCAATTCCAGAAAAGGTGCAAGATTTCTTCCTAGCTTAAATTGTTGGTTTTGCAAAATCCAACCAACCGAAATTGAATCCGAGCTTAGATTCTTGCTCCTCTTGACAAGGGCTTCGAAAGGGTATATGTTTTAATGTTTTCCAGCATGTTTTGATATTCGTGTGTTGAAGAAATTCATATATGCTTGATAGTAGCTGTGGTTGAGATGAGGGAACACATGTATGTGCTACCGGATTGAAAAACGGATAGGATATGAGATTATTGTGAAATTCCAGCAGGTATTGAGTAAAGAATATGCCAATATCAGCATGGTAAATTATGTTCTTGAGGAGTATGACTTGTGAGATCATATTCAAATGGATATGTGAGTTATTGTCATTGATTAATGTTGTTTGAGTTGATCGGTATCGCAAGATTACGCCGTGATGCCGTCGAATCGTATCAAGATTGATTAATGATTCGTATATGTGTTGATTTGAGTTAGAGATTGATAGAATGCA
>NW_027356926.1:0-341 GCF_012295235.1 Primulina huaijiensis | reverse complement strand
TTTTCACCAAAAAGGTACAAACAAAACATCTCTTAAAAAAAAATTTAACTTAAAATCATTGCTCAACAATAAGTAAACATATCTTAAGGTCTTGGCAGCAACTCTTGCTCCATTGCCCATCCTCAAGAAGGTCTCACCTTCTCTAATCCTCTTACTTCTTTCCATCACCTGCAAATCATTACAGAGATGTGATCAACATCCGGTATCCAATACCCAAGAAGTAGAGTTAATTGAAATGTTTACTTCAATGTAGAACATACCATTTCCAGAACCTTTCTGGGCAAGATATTCTTTGAAATTACGCCTCCAATGTCCAGGCTTCTTGCAGTGATGACAAACAT
>NW_027356925.1:0-504 GCF_012295235.1 Primulina huaijiensis | reverse complement strand
TTTTGCTAATAAAAAACTGGTTTGAATACAGTTTTTATCTTTGCACATATAAGCTTTAGGTAATTTATAATTTATTTCTAAAGGTTCTCCTCCTGCATGAGAGAGAGAATGAGTAGTTTTATGAAAATATTTTGTAGGAATTAATCCTTCCTGTATAACATTCAAATCTGCACCACTATCTATCATAGCAATGAAAATCTTTTTATAAGAATTATCAATTAACAAAGTAATATTTGTATACCATTTTTGAGATATAATCATACTCAAAACAGATAAATGATTATCAGCATTAAATGAAAGATTTTGATTATTATCAATAATGTCAGATTCTTCTTTGTTATTTTCAATAACAGAGATACGATAACTCAAATGAGTATTATTCTGATGTAAAATTTTTATTTGTTCTTTAAGATTATTAATCTCTTTTACCAAATCTTGTATAGTAACAGGATTCTGTTGACTATATCTTTGTTGTAAGAGATTTTTTACTCCTTGCATAGAATA
>NW_027356924.1:0-1152 GCF_012295235.1 Primulina huaijiensis | reverse complement strand
CTGCTCATTTTAAAATTCTACTGAACATATTTTTATTTTTTTAAATACAATTTCCGAAACCATGCCTGCATAAATACAAAAAATCAAAATGTTGCGAAATCATCCCACAGTTGAATAAAATAGCTACAGTAAAAATTATGCAAAGGGCAATCAACTTAAACAATTTACCGTTCAAAAATATAAAACGTCAAGCATATAAAAACTTGTCAAAACCCTCAACAAAATAAAAACAACCACCATTTAAAAAGTTTTTTTATATGTGTTCCCATAAAATCATATATTTGCGGAAAAGTACAAGGTCCTCGGGTTCTCGTGCGTACAACCAACTCCACCCGTTCAGTCATCATCACCTTCAGTCTCCTGATCAAAATGATCACCTGCATTATTCACACCAAGTGATTCTAAAGGCTCAACACACATGTACCGGAATAACAAGTATATATACATAGCACATAACAGTGAAAATATACTGTAATCAACATACCTTTCATGAACTTAAAAAGCGCAAATGTAAACGTGCAATATGAAATCATAACATGACAAAACAGTTCATCATATCATCATTTACTTATGCATTTGCTTTAATTTAATTCAATTCATTAGTTATGACTTTCGTATCATCATTCCTTNCATTCCTCATTATATGATGAATCCATCTACACAGAACTGTGGTACCTGACGTGTAATGCCCGGTTATTCGTACAAATGATAATAATGCGTTTATGTCATTTGTTATGTAGTTATTAGCTCATTAGGTTTTACATGTTGATTGAGGTATCAATATTGAGATTGAATATGATTTCTAGATTGTAAATAGAGTATTGAAAATGAATATGTGTCTAAATAGTGATACTAAGATGTGTAGGTAAAGGTAGTGTAATGAAGTTGGTAGGAAATGAGATGAAAATATGGCAGTTTTTACAGGTTTTAGCATAGTGATTTGAATAATGTGAGGCCACAACCATTAGAAATCTAAGATATAATGCTACAACTTTCATGTTTCGGGTTTTGTACAAATCATTGTGGAAGACAAGCCAAAAGTGCCCCGAAGTGTGTCGTGTTTATCGTCATTCCTTCACTGACACATGTTTGGAGATTGGGCAAAATGTTTTACTCAGACCTCCAAATGACATGCAACTAATTGGAGATGCA
>NW_027356923.1:0-1621 GCF_012295235.1 Primulina huaijiensis | reverse complement strand
TATAAACAAATCACTTAATTACATAAAATGAAATATTACCTACCTTGTATTCTGACTGACACTCTGTTCTAACTATCAAAGTCAAGTTCTGAACATTCTGATCACATTTCTGAATTGCTGTAATTCTCGAATTCAGCTCTGATTCGGTTTGAACTGTATATAATCTCAACGGTTCACAATAATTTGTAATCCCTAGCAATACTGTTAATGCTGACTACTGATTACATCTTCACGTTTCCCAAATTGACTGCTATATTATCTGCAATATAATATGCCTCCAAACAACACAATCTGTATCAAATACTGTTTTAGAACAATAACATTTCTCAAGCAGATACAAAACAACAATCATATAAGATAATCGGCTAACTAAGAAGAAGATAGATTTCTGACATTTCTGACATCTCTGAAATTTCTGATATTTCTGATATCGGTGTCATTCTCAGCCACTGATCATGATCTCAACTGTATCAAAATCAATCGGTATACTATAATCGGATATTACCTATCCCGAATACCATCTGTGTCAATCAAACTTTATATCTGAACAATTTATGTCTACAACAATCTTAGTTCGCAGAATATTCAATACAATCTTCAAATATTCGATTCAGTCAATCAGACGCTGCGAATATATCAAAATATCATAGATACAATGAACATCAAATCATAATACTTCTGAACACAGAATTCATCAACCCATAATCAAAACTGAAGTATTTTCAAGAGCAATACTTAATCAGATGTAACTCCTGACCAGTACTCAATTCTTTCAATTCACTATGTGTCATTGTGTACATTCAATGTCATTCTGTACTGAATTTTAAACAAAACCAGTACTTGGTATCGAATTAAGGCTGAAATCAATCTCCCTGACTGACGATCTGGAAAGACTGTAACAACTCCCCTGCTACTAGTAAATCAGTCAATAATACGTACAGTTTCAATAAATCAATGGAATACATAAGGAATCCTTCTGTTCCTTTCGATAATCATCGAATTATATCTAATACCGATATAAAAGGAATTCTAGAGCTAGAATCTTTACAGTGGAATCTCCACTCATCAGCCATAGCTGGTCTGAATCTTATACTCTCCTAGAAGGAGTCTACAATAGTTCTGTACTTGGTCAGAATTTTAATATCAATAATGCGGTCAAATCAGACAATACAAGTACACATAGTCTAACTCGATCTCTTTCTCATCCTACTGCAGTATAAGATATTTTACATAATTCACTGACATCAACCTTTCCCCCAAAAGTTAAAGAAATCAATACTACAGTACCATCAGACCCAACAGATAAAACATATATCAATGCAACTCAGTCAAAGATAATCGTAGGGAATGCATTAGTATATATCAATACATATGCAATATAATCATAAAAGAACAGTACCTGCCACTATATCATCAAGTGTGTCATGGGTCTGTTCCTCAATCCCTACCACCAGATGATTCTGCTCCCTGAAATCTTCGGGAACCTCTCTGTGGACAAACTCTAGCAAAATGTCCCGGTTGTCTACAGATATTGCAACTACCAGTCACTCCCTGGCATTGCTCTGTGGGATTTCCTCCTCCGCAAGTCTTGCAATATACTCCAGTATAACTCGGGCTGGAA
>NW_027356922.1:0-854 GCF_012295235.1 Primulina huaijiensis | reverse complement strand
AAATAAAATTTCGTCCTCGAAATTAGAACTCACCGAATAAATCTGCAAAGCGACTCCACATCTCTGTCTCTGACTCCCAAGTAGCTTCCTCATCGGAATGATTAAGCCACTTGACCTTCACTGATTTGATCACCTTGTTTCGAAGCTTCTTCTCTTTACGGTCTAAGATCTGCACTGGTCTCTCTTCATAAGACAAGTTCGGAGAAAACTGCAACGACTCAAAATTCAACACATGAGAAGGGTTCGCTAAATATTTCCTCAACATCGACACATGGAACACATTGTGTACTCCGGCCAGATTCGGCGGAAGAGCAACACGATATGCTAATGTCCCAACTCTGTCGAGGATCTCAAATGGTCCGATGAACCTCGGACTAAGCTTCCCCTTCTTTCCGAATCTCATGACACCCTTCATCGGTGCTATCTTCACGAAAACATGGTCGCCAAAAGCAAACTCTAGATCTCTCCTCCTCCGGTCGGCATAACTCTTCTGTCGACTCTGAGCAGTCCTTATCCTGTCACGGATCTTGACTACTGTATCGGCTGCCTGTTGAACAATCTCCGGACCCAACTCTGATCTCTCACCTACTTCATCCCAATGAATAGGCGATCTGCACTTCCTTCCGTACAGTGCTTCATAAGGAGCCATACCTATAGACGACTGAAAACTGTTGTTATAGGTAAACTCCACTAATGGCAACTTCGATTCCCAGCTCCCTGAGAAATCGATGACACAAGCACGGAGAAGATCCTCCAAGATCTGAATAACTCTCTCTGATTGACCATCTGTCTGAGGGTGAAAAGCTGTACTAAACAACAACTTCGTTCCCATCTCTGAATGCAGACTCTTCCAA
>NW_027356921.1:0-17485 GCF_012295235.1 Primulina huaijiensis | reverse complement strand
TATATAATTGGTTAGAACATAAGATAAAAAGATGAACCAGGAAATGGCACAAGGTTCGAGTAACCAAGGAAATAATAAATTCATGTTGTAGCCCTTCCGCCTGCTTAGCCCAGAAATGGCATTTAAGGCGTTTCTGAGTGATTTTTTTATGAATTTATATTTCTATGGTATCTCGATAAAATCCTCTGCTGTTTAATTTCTTTGGTATATTTTTCATAAATCCTTTTACGTTTTATAAAAGTTCCATATAAGAACCTTATTCATTATTATTCTGGAATTTAAATGTATCATTTTCTTAGCTCAGTTTGTTTTGAAAATGGTATATACACTACAAAAAAAAGACCTACGACAACGGTTTTTCACCGTTGTAGGTCTTTTAAAACTGTTGTTAAAGCCCCTGTGGTTAAAGGGTGCGCTCAAAGACAACGGATTTTATGCGTTGTTGTAGCCACAATTTGCGAAGGTTTTTGACAAATCGTCGCAAATAAAATTAGCGACGGATTTGTGTAAAACCGTCGCTAATTAGTGACAGATTATGCAAAAATGTCGCACTACACAAATCCGTCGCTAATTAGTGACAGATTATGCAAAAATGTCGCACTGTCGCTAATTAGCGACAGTTTCATATACCGTCGCTAAAATTAGCAACATTTAGTGAATGAGTTTCGTCGCTAAATTTAGCGACGGTTAGTTAATGATTTCTGTCGCTAATATTTTTAGTAAAATAAAAAAAAATCTTTTTAATAATTTAATAAATCTAAAAAAACTTATAATTTGAATAGACTAACAATTTATGAGATCTTAATTAAAATTTAGCAAAAAATAAAGCGAAAAAATTTACCCTAAATCGAAACTAAAATCATGAAAGAAGAAATATTTTAAGTGTTGTGAAGTGGTGTGTGTTAAAATGGACTGAATGTGCAGGTATTTATAGAAAATTTGCGACGGTGTTTGGTTAAACCGTTGGTATTAACGACGGTTTAACCAAGAACCGTCGCATTTTTAAAATTTGCGACAGTTTTTTTTTAACCGTCGCTATATTTAGCGACTGTTTTGCTAAAACTGTCGCTAAAATTAGCTACGATTTAAAAAAATTGTCGCTAATTTAAAACATGGTACAGATTTAAGTAAAAGTGTCGATAAATATAGTGACGGATGTTATACCGTCGCCAAATGTAGCGACGATTTTAAACAAAACCGTCGCTATTCTTAAATTAGCGACGGTTTCAGCAAAATCGTCGCTAAATACGTTATAAATCACACTATTCAACAACGGTTTAAGAAAACCGCTGTCAATTGTTCAAAAAAACACGTTAATAGACAACGGTTTATAAAAGACAACGGTTTTATAAAAACCGTTGTCATTTGCTTAAAATATGTACTTACGACAACGGTTTTCACTAAAACCGCTGTCAAGAAGCATACGAAAGCCACTAAAATAAAATTTGGTAAAACAACGCCAGTATCAGATTCAATTTGATTCTAAACCTCAAATGGTATCTATTTAATTTTACAATTGCACTATTAAATAAGGGTAAAATTGTTTGTATGATTATATTTTCAATTAATTTCTTAATCTATGTGAAAAGAAAAGAAAGATTATATATTTGTGATGGAGATAGTATTGGTAGTTTTATTGAATTTAAATTTAAATGGTTTGTATGAATTGTTAGGAAAGACTGTCTCCAAATACATAACCCGAAGTCCAAAATTCCCTTTAATTTTGGTCCATGTTTAATGCTTTGCTCCTTCTTTGCGTGCAAAGACAGAAGAATTAATTATTAAAAAAAAAAAATCAAAGTCTAAATAATAAACTATAAATATTGGGGGGTCCCTTAAAATTAATTAATCCGACAGTGATTGACATGTGGAATTTGGCTACATAGTCTTAGTTTCAATTTATTTATGCTCCTTGTATTATTTTATGATATCCCAGTTCAAAATTATAAATATTAAATAATATTTTGCAAATTTATTTTCAAAATTACATCGATGAGATCAGGTTAATTAAACTCAAATAAAAAGGTAAATAGTAATATCTGAGGGCACAAAAAATAAGTAATGATTTCTTTATATTTCGACTTATGTATAATTTATTTCGTTGTTTTTTTTAAGTTTTGTTTAAAGAAAAAAGTGATTGAAAATTTTAATTGATTCAGAAAATGATGCTCACCTCTACAGACATTCGTTTCATAAGCTGCAGGCGTGGAAGAGTCGGTGGCTCATTTTATTTTTTGATAATAAAAAATTATTCAACTTCAAAAGTCAAATCTTAACAAAATATTCTTGACAATTGCCTTTTTTTTTATTTTTTTATTTTTATTTTTATAGACAATTGCCTTCAAAAGTCACACGCGTCTCTCTCAAATTTTCTTCGATAGACACAACCTCAAATTTTTCTCTAATATACTCATTTCTTAGTATATCTATTTTTGTATATCCACACATCTTTTTTTTTTTTACGTCATTGTCTCTGCAACTCTAATATTTTGTTCATGTGTCCATTTTATTGCCGATATTTATGTAAATGATCTGCATAGAGCAAAAAAAAATGGCCTTCAATTTCAACAAGCTAAGGATATAGAAATAGATATTTTGTTCATGTGTCCATTTTTTCAGACATACAATATATAAAAATGTAAGCAATATTTATTAATTATATTTTTTGTAAAAAAAAATTTAAAATTTTCGGGTCAACCCAACCCAACCCGATCAATTTTTTCGGTCCAGCTATCGGGTCTAACCTGATCTGACCCGAACCCGAAAACCACAAACTCAAACCTGATTTTTTTTCGGGTTGAATCGTATCGGGTTGGTGGGTCGTGTCTGATTTTGACACCCTTATATGTAACTCTAATATTTTGTTCATATGTCCATTTTATTGCCGATATATATGTAAATGATCTGCAAAGAGAAAAAAAATGGCCTTCAATTTCAACAAGCTTAAGGATATAGAAATAGAACGTGGCTATTATGCTAAGTAAATATATTTTTTTTCTTTAGAGAGTGGTGAGTACATAGTAAAGTACACATAAAATACGAATCCAATCACATCATTTAAATTAATTTATTTTTATTAATAATATATTTAAAATAAATTATTTTTATCCAATAAGGTACTGTTTTTGAGAGACAACAAAACAGTTAATTAAGCGGCGGGGTTTAGAGTCCGGCCATTCTTCCTTCATTCGTGCAATTAATACATGACCCTACACCATGTTGTTGAAATTTCACATTCCTAATTTTAATCATATAAATTTAGTGGTTTTCGTATTAATTATAATATCAAACGTAGGTGGTTTTACCAAAAAATTATAAGTTCATGGTATCTGTGCAAATCAAATGTTTTTAATTGTACAACGACTCAATTGTCATGTGTCGATAGTTTTTCTAGAAAAGTAAATCATGAGTTAAAAATCATTAATTTAAACATGAGAGAATTATATTTTGACAAAAACTTGCGTGAGACGGTCTCACGGGTCGTATTTTGTGAGACGGATCTCTTATGTGGGTCATCCATGAAAAAATATTATTTTTTTTGTTAAGGGTATTACTTTTTATTCTGAATATCGGTAGGGTTGCACGTCTCACTGATANGCTGCTTCGCTGAATAATATTTCACCACTGCCTGAAGTACTGGCCACATTTCCTTGAGAACTTTTTTCAATACTCGTACACTCTTTCTTGAAGTGCCCTTTACCGCCACATTTAAAGCAGTAAATATTTTTCTTCTTATTTCTCGACTTTGATCTACCTCGTCTTTGGCTCCCACTGGAGTCACGGTCCATAAATCTTCCTCTTATCATCGGTAAAGCCTCTGCCTGCTTCGATATTACCAACCTATTTTCCTTATTCTTGCGCCGTCTTTCTTCTCCGAGAACCGCAGTTAAGACATCATCGAATCTTAGAAAGCCCATAAGAATATTGTTGGTTATGTTGATGATAAGTTGATCATATGAATCTGGTAGACTTTGAAGTAGAAGCTCCGCACGTTCATTTTCCCCTATTTTATGCCCCATGGAAGTGAGTTGGGCAAATAGAGTATTCAGTGTGTTGATATGGTCGGTCATCGATGAAGATTCCGCCATCCGAAGAGTATAAAGTCTTCTCTTTAGGAAAATCATATTGTGTAGGGACTTGACCTCGTACATCTTTGTCAGAGTATCCCAGATAACTTTGGCTGTTTTTATCTCAGAGATACTTGACAGTACTTCGTCTGCTATAGCCAAGTGTAGATTGGCAACAGCATTGTCATTCATCTCATTCCACTTTCCATCATCCGTAATCTCCACCGGTCTATCTCCAATAGCCGCCAAGCAATTCTCCTTTCTTAAAACTGCTTGTATCTTTATTTTCCACAGCATAAAATTGCTTCCGTTGAACTTTGCTATCTCGTACCTTCCCGCCATTATGTCTACAACAATTTTAGTAGACTGGACAAAATAATCCCGCCTTAAATAAAAAATCTCAAAAAATCTTTTCTGATGTGGAAGATCAGTCTAGGCTGCAACCACAGAGCATACTCAGAATTTTAAGAAATTTTAAACCAAGGCTCTGATACCACTTGTTGGTCCCACGTGCGGAATTTGAGATAATAAAACCCGAAAATAAAGAATAAACTGGACACCGAGATTTACGTGGAAAACCCCTAAAAATTATTAGGGTAAAAACCACGGGCAAGATGAAAAGAATTTCCACTATAATATTTTGTGGTGTACAACTCACTCACTGTGTTTCAAAGAGAACACACACTTTCTTAATACAGGAGAACAAACACCTCACAAATATTATAGAATGTTATAAGATTAGAGAAAACTCGAAGAATGGATANTATGAATGCTTGTGTGTGTTTCATTCAGGACCGTGGTCGGATGTAGTTGCGAGTGAATATCTGTACTTGAAAATCGACTGGACCCATGGATCCACAAGATGGCTCGTGAAGATTGAATTTTCTCAACCACATGTTGGTCCTACGTGCGGAATTTGAGATAATAAAACCCGAAAATAAAGAATAAACTGGACACCTAGATTTACGTGGAAAACCCCTAAAAATTATTAGGGTAAAAACCACGGGCAAGATGAAAAGAATTTCCACTATAATATTTTGTGGTGTACAACTCACTCACTGTGTTTCCAAAGAGAACACACACTCTCTTAATACAGGAGAACAAACACCTCACAAATATTATAGAATGTTATAAGATTAGAGAAAACTCGAAGAATGGATAATTACAAAATGAAGGGGGAGCTCTATTTATAGAGCCTCCTGACCGTGTGAATACGCGTTAAAAACGCGTATGAAATTTCTCTTCAAATTTTCCTGCGGCCAAACCTCCCGTTTTTATTTCAGCTGCTTACTTTGATTTGGTCCCCCCTTTCCCACTTGTACCGACACCACAGACTGCTGCTGAGTTTTATTGCCATTTCTCTTTCGTTTTCAGTGCATTCAATATCATGGCTACCTCCCTCCACTAGGAACAAAGAAATGCAACAAAGAACCACCAAACTTCAAGACAGAGAGGTATGTAGTATTTATTTAATGAGGATATTAAGATATGGAATACAATTTTCAAATATTTAAACATTGGAAGTTAAATATACATTAATGCGGCAAGTACAGCTTCAACTAGTGAGCGGAAACTCTTTCAAAGGTTGATTTTACATGTACGATTATATCATACACTACCAAATTTTGTGAGATTGAAGGAAAAAAGAATAAATGATGGGATTAATCTAAAGTGTGACTAACTCTTATGAGGTGGTCCCTTAAAGAGCCGCAAGATTACCAATTAAAACCACCAACACTTCAATCACAAAACCAAATCTACTCACATGCCTTGATATCAGCCCCAAAGAAACCATGGGATTAGACTCAGGCTTCCAAATCCCATCAACAATCTTGGATGGGATATTCATATCCGGAGGTGTCTCCAGCTTGGTAACTTCTTGCTGACACAATTTTACTCCAAAGGGGACATAATTTGGAGGCACCAATCCGATGGGATAACACAAATTTGGATTCCCCCATGCACTAAATCTCCTCCCCATCTTCTCATAGAACCATTTAGAGAACCTAAGTTCCCCTGTCAAGTTATTTCCATGTATGTAAATTGAAGTCACGTTTGGCAAATTTTCAAGATTTGGGGAGATATCTCCTGTGAGATTGTTATCGTTGAGTCCAAGAAATCTTAGCCCTTTTAGGTTGACGAGAGTTTCCGGGATGCCACCCGTCAGGATCATATTGGATAGGTCTAATGCGCCCAATCCCACCAGATTACGCCACTCAAGATTAGCGAGGCTACCAGCGATGGGATTGTTTGAGAGAACTAATTCCTCCAAAGAAGTCAACTCTTGGAGTGATTTGGTCAACTCTCCGGATAATTTGTTGTTGCTAAGGTCTAAAAGCTTCAAATTCTTGAGATTTGCCATCTCTTGTGGAATTTCTCCTCCCAATTGATTGTTGCTCATGTCAAGCTTCAAGAGTGAGGTCAACCCTCCAAAACTCAACGGCAATGGACCATTAAGTGAGTTTCTACTAAAATCAAGAATCAAGAGACGGTTTAGCCCTTCAAAATTATCTGGGATCTTCCCTTTTAGTCTGTTACCAGCAAGATTTAACCTTTTTAAATAGATCAAGTTTCCAATACCAGCCGGAATCTCGCTGGAGAGTCCATTTTCCGTTAGGACTAACGACTCGAGATTTCTAAGCTCGGTAAAAGCAACCGGAATTCGCCCCGTGAGCCCGGGATTCGATCTGAATTCCAGTGACACTAGGCTCTCTGCAAAAGCTTCCCAATTCTTAGCAGGGATTGCAATCTCCCGATGGAGCGGAGACACGAAGCAACCGAAGAACGAAAGAGATTTCATGTGCCTTAGCGCAAACAAATATGAGCTGAATTGTAGCACATTTTGGTCACAAATGAGGGAGTTGTCATGAATAGGTCCTATGCTTAAATCAGTCACATACCAAAATCCATCGAATAGATCACAAGAAACACCCTGTGTTACACCAACAAGAAGGAATTAAATCACTACAAATATGTTAAAATTTTAATTGCACTTCACAATGCTTTTCAAACAGAAAATGCATAAAAAAGTAAAATTCTGAAAAAAAAGCATGCAAGGTCAAGAAGCGTGAAAAAATATGAGAATGAAGAATAAAATTCTTGCGGCGTTTGCTTATTTATTTATTTGTTTTGAACAAGTCTTGACATGATGTAAGAATAAAGCTTGAAATAGCCAATGGAAATCACAAGAATCTGGGAAACTGTCGAGTGGATATTACAATATGCAGAAAAGACAAAATCATTGGAGGGAATGAGAAAATATAGAATCTTGAAGGCCGAAAATTGTATGAAAACAGAAACATTTTCAAATTATGAAAGAAAAAAAGTAGTCGGTTGTTATGTCATGTACCTGGATAGGAGTCCATCCACATGGATCTGGATAAAGGTCTGAACCATTCCACCATTTGCCAACAAAACCTTGAATTACAGAATACAGGGCTTCTTGTTCTGTACTCTTCATTGGAGCTGACACACTCTCATCTTCTCCATTACACCATGCAATCAGACAAAGTATGCAAACAATAAAATTTGAAAAATTGCATAAAGACTTGAGCTTTTTCATGATTCCCAAAATCCCAGATAAAAACAACTTAAACTTAGTAAAAAATCACAGAGAAAACAGAACATCCAAGAAACTTATAAAACTTGGCTCATCAAAACAACTGTCTTTCTTAAGATCAAAACGATCCAATTTGAACACAAATCTAAGACTACCGAGTAAAGGCTATGGGGATTTTAATGGCGTGATTTCAACAGAGGAAAAAACGGGAGGTGGAGAATGAAATTGCACGTAAAAAAACACTAGCTGAAACGCTGCTTCTTGGTGGTGTTTATAGCAAAAGCCAACGTGGTAAATGAAGTATAGAGGGGGGGGCAGAGAAAAGCAGAAGATGTAAGTATAGGTTGTTTTGCAGATAAAGATTTAAGAAGCACAGTTCTCAATGTTTAGAGAGAAAAGAAGAAGAAAAGTCGTTATGATAGTAAGAAGAACAGTGGCAGCTGATGAAGAAATTAAGGTTTGCTGAGCTGAAAATGCAGACAGGAAAATGTTGTCAAATGGGGTTCATCGATTTTCCTTATATCTAGGAAGATTGCTTTTGATTAATAATGAATGACACTAATCTAGATAAGTCATTTCAAAAGGAAATTCCACCTCTCTCTCTTTTTCCTTTTTCGTGGATGGGAAAGAAGGTGATGTGAGGCCACATAGTCAAGAACAGAGCTGATGTATCAAATAACAAGTCAATGAAAAGAGATGATCTCTCAAATATATTAATTATTTTCTCAAGAATAATAAAAACTCTTATGATAAATAATATCGATATCATGAAATTTTATTGATTTAAAAATATATTTATCAATTGATAAATCAATATTTTTTTATTTAATTTTTTTTAAATTCAACAAACATAAATTTAATTACATAAAAAACTATTGTGTTTCATTAATATATGTATTAATAATTAAATAATAATAATTGAATTTACCAAATCAAATTAACATCACTGTATAATATGAGAAGTTGATCTCTTGTACAATGATCATACGAGTCTATTTTCATGAGAGAGATCGACTGAATCCAAACCTAAAGTTGCCAAAACGGATCACCGGGGCAGGCCGGCCTGCATCCCGTCACAACCCATCATTTGACAAGACGGGACGGGACTGGTTTTGGGCAAATTGGGAAATTGGCAACCAACCTGCCTATTTTGCAGGACGAGAAACACACCAATTTTTATTTATATTTGACGGGTTGATCCGCAAACCACCATTTGGCGGGATTGGTCACAAAATTTCCAATCCAACCTACCCATTTGACTGTCTCAAATGAATTCTTGTGTACTCACAACGATATAGGCGAAAAGAAACAGAAATACTCACAGCGATAACACCTCTCCACAATTTTATGTTGAAGTTCGAGAACTCAACTCTGAAGATTAGATGTACTGAGAAACATTATAAATGAAATCCGGATAGATCTATTTTTAAAACATAAAAATAAAAAATAAACAACAATAAATCAACCATATTTTACCAAATTGTTCTAGTTTTTTTTTTTTTTTGGGGTAAATTTAGAAAATTATAAATTTATGATATTTACAAGAGTATAGAGTTAGACGAGTTTTCAAAAAAAAAAAAATTCTTATTAATTTATCAAAAGTTATTGTAAATTTAGAAAATTGTACCATAATATTGTGTCATAAAAATCACACATCTTCACAATGATATGATATTGTCGATTTTAATTTTAAGCTCTCATAGATTTGCTTTTGACTTTTACCCAGAATGCCTCGTACTAGTGGAGATATCCTTTTATTTTATTAACATATAATCTTCTTTTGTATTTCTAATATAAAACTTTAGTTACATTCTCAACATTTCTTCCAATTGATTTATCACCTAGAGTACAAGTAATATATAATAAATTCAATCATAACTTACCATAATTGATTATCACATATAGTGTCGGCAATTGGTGTGCAATTAATGCATATCGGCAATTGTACGTGTTGCGTTTGATTGAAAATAAGAATACGCGTTTTTAACGCGTATTCAAAAAACGCGTATTCACACTGATAGGAAGCTCTATAAATAGAGCTCCCCCTTTCATTCTGAAATCATCCATTCTTCGAGTTTTTTCTCATTTAATAGCATTTGAGTGCTTATTTATATAATATATGTGAAGTGTTTTGTTCTCCTGTATTAAGAGAGTGTGTGTTCTCTTTAGAAACACAGTGAGTAAGTTGAATACCACAAAATATTATAGTGGAAATTCTTTTCATCTTGCCCGTGGTTTTTACCCTAATAATTTTTAGGGGTTTTCCACGTAAATCTCGGTGTCCAGTTTATTCTTTATTTTCGGCTTTTATTATCTCAAATTACCGCACGTGAGACCAACAAGTGGTATCAGAGCCTTGGTTTAAAATTTCTTAAAATTCTGAGTATGCTCTGTGGTTGCAGCCTAGACTGATCTTCCACATCAGAAAAGATTTTTTGAGATTTTTTATTTAAGGCGGGATTATTTTGTTCAGTCTACTAAAATTGTTCTAGACATAATGGCGGGCAGGTACGAGATAGCAAAGTTCAACGGAAGCAATTTTATGCTGTGGAAAATAAAGATACAAGCAGTTTTAAGAAAGGAGAATTGCTTGGCGGCTATTGGAGATAGACCGGTGGAGATTACGGATGATGGAAAGTGGAATGAGATGAATGATAATGCTGTTGCCAATCTGCACTTGGCTATAGCAGACGAAGTACTGTCAAGTATCTCTGAGATAAAAACAGCCAAAGTTATCTGGGATACTCTGACAAAGATGTACGAGGTCAAGTCCCTACACAATATGATTTTCCTAAAGAGAAGACTTTATACTCTTCGGATGGCGGAATCTTCATCGATGACCGACCATATCAACACACTGAATACTCTATTTGCCCAACTCACTTCCATGGGGCATAAAATAGGGGAAAATGAACGTGCGGAGCTTCTACTTCAAAGTCTACCAGATTCATATGATCAACTTATCATCAACATAACCAACAATATTCTTATGGGCTTTCTAAGATTCGATGATGTCTTAACTGCGGTTCTCGGAGAAGAAAGCCGGCGCAAGAATAAGGAAGATAGGTTGGTAACATCGAAGCAGGCAGAGGCTTTACCGATGATAAGAGGAAGATTTATGGACCGTGACTCCAGTGGGAGCCAAAGACGAGGTAGATCAAAGTCGAGAAGTAAGAAGAAAAATATTTACTGCTTTAAATGTGGCGGTAAAGGGCACTTCAAGAAAGAGTGTACGAGTATTGACAAAAGTTCTCAAGGAAATGTGGCCAGTACTTCAGGCAGTGGTGAAATATTATTCAGCGAAGCAGCAACTGTTGCAGAAGGCAGACACAAATTTTGTGACACATGGATTATGGATTCAGGAGCGACGTGGCACATGACGTCTCGGAGAGAATGGTTTGATCATTATGAACCAGTCTCAGGAGGATCTGTATTCATGGGAAATGATCATGCCTTGGAAATCGCTGGGGTCGGTACTATCAAAATTAAAATGTTTGATGGCACCATTCGCACCATACAGGAGGTACGACATGTGAAAGGACTGACGAAGAATCTTTTGTCCTTGGGGCAATTGGATGACATCGGGTGCAAAACTCGGATCGAGAACGGGATCATGAAAATTGTGAAAGGCGCGCTTGTGGTTATGAAGGCGGAAAAGGTTGCTGCAAATCTGTATGTACTTTTGGGAGAAACACACAAAGAGGCAGAACTAGCTGTTGCATCAAATGGTTCAGGAGAAGAATTAACAGTGTTATGGCATAGAAAGCTCGGGCATATGTCAGAACGGGGGTTGAAAATTCTCTCAGAACGGAAGCTGCTGCCGGGACTTACAAAAGTGTCACTACCCTTTTGTGAGCATTGTGTTACCAGTAAACAACACAGATTAAAGTTTGGCACTTCTACTGCCAGGAGCAAAAGCATATTGGAGCTGATTCATTCGGATGTTTGGCAAGCACCGGTTGTATCCCTAGGAGGAGCGAGATACTTTGTCTCGTTCATTGATGATTTCTCTAGGAGATGTTGGGTGTATCCAATCAAGAAGAAATCAGATGCTTTCCAGATCTTCAAAGATTTCAAAGCGCGGGTTGAACTTGATTCAGAAAAGAAAATCAAGTGTCTGAGGACTGACAATGGAGGAGAATATACCAGTGACGAGTTTGATGCATATTGTCAACATGAAGGCATCAAAAGACAGTTCACAACGGCTTACACACCTCAACAGAATGGAGTGGCGGAGCGGATGAACAGGACCTTGTTGGACAGAACAAGAGCTATGTTGAGGACTGCGGGTCTAGAAAAGTCATTTTGGGCAGAAGCAGTCAAAACCGCTTGTTATATTATCAATCGTTCTCCTTCAGTGGCGATTGATCTGAAGACTCCGATGGAGATGTGGACTGGGAAGCCGACAGATTATTCTCATTTGCATACATTTGGAAGTCCTGTGTACGTTCTGTACAATGAGCAAGAAAGATCGAAGTTGGATTCGAAATCCAGAAAATGTATCTTCTTGGGTTATGCTGATGGAGTAAAGGGGTTTCGCTTGTGGGATCCTACTGTTCACAAGCTTGTCATCAGCAGAGATGTTATCTTCGAGGAAGATAAAGTAAAGGGAAACAAAGGCACACAGAATTCAGAAACTACTACTTTTCAGGTGGAAAATAAGACGGACGAAGGTCAAGTTTCTTGTGAAGCAGTACCAGAGCACGAAGAACAAGAACAAGTTGAGTCTGAAGTTTCCAATGTGAGGCAGTCAACTCGAGACAGAAGACCACCAGGTTGGCTTTCAGATTATGTCACTGAAAGCAATATTGCATATTGTCTATTATCAGAGGATGGCGAGCCATCGAGTTTCCACGAGGTTACTCAAAGCTCGTATGTATCCTTGTGGATGATAGCAATGCAAGAAGAATTGGAAGCATTAGACAGGAATCAAACTTGGGATCTTGTTACACTACCACGAGGAAGAAAAGCTATTGGAAACAGATGAGTCTATAAGATCAAGCGTGATGACAATAACCAAGTGGAGCGGTATCGTGCTAGATTGGTGGTAAAAAGATATGCTCATAAAGAAGGCATTGACTTCAATGAGATATTTTCTCCTGTGGTTCGACTTACAATAGTCAGAGTAGTTCTAGCATTGTGTGCGTTGTTTGACCTATATCTAGAACAGCTAGATGTGAAAACAGCATTTCTTCGTGGAGATCTTGAAGAAGAAATTTATATGCTCCAGCCAGAAGGTTTTGTGGAAAAAGGCAAAGAGAACTTGGTTTGCAGGTTGAACAAATCTCTGTACGGTCTCAAACAGGCGTCGAGGTGTTGGTACAAGAGATTTGATTCCTATATCATGAGCCTTTGATACAACAGACTGAGTGCAAACCCTTGTACGTATTTCAAGAGGTATGGTGATTATTATATTATTTTGTTGTTGTATGTGGACGACATGTTGGTAGCAGGCCCCAACAAAGATCATGTCCAAAGATTGAAGGCACAGTTGACTAGGAAATTTGATATGAAGGACTTGGGACCAGCAAACAAGATTCTAGGGATGCAAGTTCACCGAGACAGAAGTAACAGAAAGATTTGGCTATCCCAGAAAAATTATTTGAAGAAAGTCTTGCAACGCTTCAACATGAAAGATAGTAAGCCAATTTCGACCTCTCTTCCTGTTAACTTCAAGTTATTTTTCGAGATGTGTCCTAGCAATGAAGCAGAGAGGATGGAGATGTCTCGAGTACCATATGCATCAGCAGTGGGAAGTTTGATGTTCGCCATGATATGTACAAGACCGGACATTGCTCAAGCAGTGGGAGCAGTTAGTCGGTATATGACGAATTCTGGACGAGAGCATTGGAGCACTGTTAAGAGGATCCTTAGATACATTAAGGGAACCTCGAATGCTGCATTATGTTATGGAGGATCGGATTTTACACTCTGGGGCTATGTTGATTCAGATTATGCAGGTGATCCTGATAAGAGGAAATCTACTACTGGTTATGTGTTTACACTTGCAGGAGGAGCAATAAGCTGGGTTTCAAAACTGCAGACAGTTGTGGCGTTATCTACAATGGAAGCAGAATATATGGCAGCTACTCAAGGTTGCAAGGATGCAATATGGATTAAAAGGTTATTGGAGGAGATCGGGCACAAACAAGAGAATGTTCCTTTGTTTTGTGATAGTCAGAGTGCCTTGCACATCGCAAGGAATCCAGCCTTTCATTCCAGGACGTAACACATTGGAGTACAATTTCACTTTGTGCGGGAAGTAGTAGAAGAAGGAAGCATGGATATGCAGAAGATCCATACGAAGGATAACATAACTAATTTTCCGACCAAGCCAGTGAACACTGATAAGTTTGAGTGGTGTAGATCCTCAAGTGGCCTAGCATAGACGTAAGCAGCAGGCAATGACAAGATTGAAAGGATGTGTGGAGATATGTTTGATTCTCAATCAAATCTCCAAGTGGGAGAAATGTCGGCAATTGGTGTGCAATTAATGCATATCGGCGATTGTACGCGTTGCGTTTGATTGAAAATAAGAATACACGTTTTTTTACGCGTATTCACACTGATAGGAAGCTCTATAAATAGAGCTCCCTCTTTCATTCTGAAATCATCTCTTCTTCGAGTTTTCTCTCATTTAATAGCATTTGAGTGCTTATTTATACAATATTTGTGAAGTGTTTTGTTCTCCTATATTAAAAGAGTGTGTGTTCTCTTTAGAAACACAGTGAGTGAGTTGAACACCACAAAATATTATAGTGGAAATTCTTTTCATCTTGTCCGTGGTTTTTACCCTAATAATTTTTAGGGGTTTTCCACGTAAATCTCGGTGTCCAGTTTATTCTTTTTTTTCGTGTTTTATTATATCAAATTAACGCACGTGGGACCAACATATAGTACAAATGCAAGATCATAAATTCAATTAATAATAGTTTCCTCTAATTTATTATCGCATAACTACTATATCATAAATTCAAAAGAAATGTCCATAAATTCGTTTGTAGCAAATTAAATTTCCTGTCCCAATTATAAATTATTGGAAAACACAAAAATTAAAAATTTAATTAACAAGAATTCGTACTTAAACAATAAAAAAATCAAATATTTTTTTTAAAAAAATTAAAAAATTTATTGTCCCAGTAATTTCCTTTTGCCCATGAGTAATGGTTCGAAGTTGGGAAATTTACGATTGACTTTATAATTTAGGGGTTTTAATGATGAAAGAAAAGGGGACCAGTTTCCATGCAAGACAAGAGTAGTTTTGTCTCTGTGTGCTATATTTTTTTATCGGACCATACACTAGCTGGGAATAGCCTTTTAATTTATCTCACACACACACATATGTATGTATATATATATATATATACAAAATTAATTGTACATTTGGATATATATACATAAAATCGATATATGGGTTAATTTCCTCGATATCGTTGTACGTTCGATACATGTATTTTTTCTTTAACCGATGGTGTAAGCCATGTTATTTTCGAAAACGATGAGTCATGAAGAGACCGTGCCGATTGCGTACACTTAAATGTGCAACATGATCATATAATATCAACTTTAATTTTTATCAAACCAAATTTTAAAAATATTAAATCGTGAATAAATTTGAATTACACAATAATTGAATTACACATGCTTATTTATGTACGTGTATTTTTATTTTTATTTTTATTTTTATTTTTATTTTTATTTTTCTTTATATATAGTAAACAACAGATGCATGTGTATGTGGGTAAGGTGGACCAAAGAAATAAATGTAATGGTAATGGGGTTGGAAGCTTTTTATGTTAGGACCACCAAATCTAGCCCACCCTATATCCTTTTGCCAGGTCTAATCCTTTGATTAGTCCTTTTCTCAACTGGTGACACATTTAATCTTATCTTATTATTATTATAAAAGGGAAAAAAAAGGGGAAAAAGAGAAGATTTATTAGCACAAAATGTCTTCATTGAACAATTTAAAATTGTGGTCTCTTGTTTATAATTGTAATTTAAAAATTAAGAATAGTGGGGATTGAGAAATTTATTCAACTTAATGAATTAGTATATACAATTGATCATATACAATATGATGACAAGAAATATTGAATTATGTCTTATGTGTTAATTGATTTATGCCGAAAATATTACGCCCGAGTGAGGATTTTGTTTGTACTCATTTAAAATCGATAAAATAATTCGAACAACCTACATGACGGACGTAATTATTTCTCGATTACCAATTAGGGTAAATGAGAAATTAATCGAGTTCGAATTTTATCGAGTGAAAAGATTGAATCGAAACAATGTGTCATTTATTAGTGAAATGGTGCATCATTTCATGAGTAGACATATCTCTTGATACAAAGCTTTTCATTTTCTATAAATAAGATCCTCCCCCATTTGCATTCATAACACATTTTTTTCTTCTTCTCATTTCTCTCCAATTTAATTCTATATACGAATTTTTAAGCATTAGCGCTTAAAGTTCAAATTTTCAAGATATAAAATCTTGAGCTTGGATTTTCTAAGCTTATACGCTTAAATTCGAACTTTAAAATTAAATTTGAGAGTTGTCTTCTAGTTTGAGTTTTTTAAGCATTTGCGCTTAAATCCAAGTTTTGCAAGATTTAAACTCTTGGAATTGGATTTTTAAGTTTAACGCTTTGAATTTTAAATTAGAAAGTTTGCATACCATCTTGATAGCGTTCTAAACATTTCAAGTTCGTGTGTCTTTAAAATTTGTAGTGCTATATTCTGAAGCCGTAGTCGTTGTATCTTGGGAAACGAATTGTTAACAACCGTGAGCACCGGAGCGGAACAATATCGTTTTAAGGAAAAGAGTCAAACTCTTGCCTCGACTATTTTTTCATATCCATTTGGTTCACCCATTATATACACACACACACACACACATTTCCACTAATTTTTTTCCTCATCCGAGTAATGTGTATATGTACTTAATTGACATTTTACAAGATAGACCTTCTGTTTCCTTTACTAATGAGTTGGTATATTTTGGATATAACAAAATTTATCTACATATTCCTCTCTGGCTTATAAGCTATGACATATCTTTTTTTTAAAAAAAAATAAAATTCATAGGTTTGGATTAATTTTTCAAAAACGTTAAAAAGTATGTTACATTCTACGAAAAAAGACTCCAAACTGTTGTGAAAAAGTAAAAATTTACGGTAAAAAGTAAAAATCTCAAACTCTTAAAATTATCACACTACACACTTTATAATATTTTTCTCTCAACTCAATTGTGATTTTCTTCACAAATGAGAGATCTATTTATAGAAAAATTTTACAAATAATCCAAAAATAAAATACATCATTACCTACATCATCACACACTAATTTTCAATATTCAACACCTAATTTTACCTAATTTTCAACATTCAACATTCACATTTTCAACACAAATATTTTTCACATTTTTAAATAATTTTTCAACACTCCTCCTTGTGATGATGATCATAATGATTGTATACATTACGTGTTTTTATACTGTCTCGTTAAAAACCTTACTAGGAAAAACCCATTGGGATAAAAACCACAGTAAGGGAAAAAGAGTACAGTCACGTAACCTCATGTTGACACGAACAATTCTTCACAAATTTCGTAGATTGCGCATCACAATATTATATATGTGCTTTCTTAATATTGTCGTAGGAAGTGCCTTTGTTAAGAGATCTGATGAGTTTTCACTTGATTGAATGTGACGAACATCAATAAATTTATTCTTCTCAAGCTCTTTGGTGAATGAGAAGAACTTAGAAGGAATATGTTTAGTTCTGTCGCTTTTTATGTATCCTTCTTCTATTTGAGCAACACATGCAGCATTATCTTCATATAGTATCACAGG
>NW_027356920.1:0-301 GCF_012295235.1 Primulina huaijiensis | reverse complement strand
AATCTTCTATAAGGCTTCCGTATTTTAGCATTTATAGTTTAATGTCATGGATTAAGTGCGTTACATTTAGTGGTATCAAAGCAACGTTTTTCGGACCAATGATTTGGCACATGTATTCCTATGCTTGTGATACTTCGGTATGTATCTTTCTGCATCTCATTGATGTATTGGTATGATGATAAGCTTTACATGTAATATGTTTTGAAAATGATTTTAAATTGAGATGCAATATAGGAAAATGCCACCCAAGAGAAAGGCCCCTGAAGTATCTCCTAGAAGGAGATCCGGAGAAGACCGAGAC
>NW_027356919.1:0-22345 GCF_012295235.1 Primulina huaijiensis | reverse complement strand
ATCTAGCACAATATTCTCTAAAAATAATAACTACAAAATCAATTAGCAAAACAATTATAATATATAAACATCAACTATAAGTAAACCAATTTTCAAAAAATTAAAAATAATAAGTAAATTAAAAATAATATATTCATAATCTACGAGTTTTAGAAATACAAAATTCTTTTAATAATAAAAATTTATATACATATCTCGATTAAAAATCAAATAACAAGTTTTAAATAAAGCAATTTATTTAACACATGCATTATTATTTATAAAAATAATAATGCAAATTATTATTATTTTTTGGAAAAAATAATAATGGAAATTCCTTTTTTTATTAAAAAAAGTTAACAACTCACTTGGCGTGATACATTTTCATTTCATCACCAAATTATTACAATTGACCGTTAAAACAAATTTATTGTATCTCATAATTATATGAGATAGTGTATTTTTTTCAAATAAATTATAAAACATGATATTTAATTTTTAAACCAAAAACTACGTGATTTTTATTTTTTATTTTAAAAATAATCTTTTATATTAAATGTGAAAAAATATATATACATAAACAAAAAAATTTAAAATTATTATTATCGTACTATACAATTATATAATTATTATAAAACAATAAAACAATAATAATAGCTGAAAAAAATAGCATATAACATAAATTTTTTTAACATTTTTTTAAAAAAATAATAACGATAATGAAAATTTATCATAATAAATGATTTTGAAATTTCTTTACAAAAATTAGTAATAACCAAAAAATCACGTAATAATTAAAATTTAAAAAAAATTAAATAACAAGACAAAATTAGTCTAACATAAATAATAATTTCATTTATAAATTTAATATTTAACATAAATAATTTATGTTAGTATACATTCCTTAATAATAAGTTGGAACAAAAATGTACCTGTGAAAAAAAAATTAATAAAAATTCGCAGGAAGTGAAAAAATAAATTCTAATATTTACGAGAACTTAACGATGAAAAATATGAAAGATATGAATGTAGTGAGACAATAAAGTATTCAATTTATAGATAAAAATATATAATATTATAATGAATTCGAAATTATTAAAGTTTTGTTGTTGCAGCTTTTAATGCATGTGCTTGTTGCAGTTTTTAATGTATGTGAGTAACTTTGAAATAATTAAAGCAAGTCACTTATATTGTTATTATTTTTTTTAAAAAAGTAAATGAAAGTCACGTTTATTCAATTGAGGTATTGACGTGACTTATCTTTTTTTAAAAAATTATTAAACAAGTCACACCATCATATAACCAAAAAAATTGTAAGACGCCTTGTGTAAGTGACAGATTATTTGACAAACTCATTTTTTATTACTTTAGTTTATTAAATTATTATAAAATTTACTGTAAACGGTTAAAAAGCCCTTTGTTTTTACCAAGTTTCGTTCGGCAACCCTAATTTCGAAATCTGGCGCACCCTTTCTCAGTTTATCTTAACCGTAGCCTGATTCTGCAGAACCAGAACCATAACCATAACCTTCGGAATTTCTATCCTTTTTGTTAATCGCAACCGACGCAAGTCTTATCTCGAGCTGGTGGGCATTTTTTACTTCTGCCGTGGAGATAGCCGATGGAGTCTTCGACGGGCAATCAATTAGAATTGATCGTGTCGAAGAGAGCCGCGACGTCGTATCAAGAGTTGTTAGAGGCCCAGAACGATCTATTTAAGACACAGATTGGAAAGCTCCAAAAAATTGTTCTCACCCAATGTAAACTAACTGGCATCAATCCCCTGTCCCAAGAAATGGTTTGTTCGGTTATTCTTTCCTTTAATTTCCTTGGAAAAATTAATTTTTGTGTGTGTTTTGGATAATTAACTGATATTCGGATCATTTGTTTGTCTTTTCTTTTCTGACCGCGCTCAATAAATTTATGCAGGCTGCTGGAGCGTTATCTATTAAAATCGGTGAGTTTTTTTATTTTTATTTTATTTTAATTGTGTACCCAATTTGTTTTGGGATTCAATGAGAGGTTTCTATTCAGTCATTGATTAGTAAATCTATTTGATGTGCTAAAAGATCTCTTCCACAATTCTCAATGAGCAATCCGTTTCGGGTGTGGATATTGTCTCATGTTTGGATAAATATTATATCGCAAGATTGGTCGACCATATATATGGATCTACAACTATCAAATTGATTGATTTTTTGCTGCCTGTCCACTTGTTAATATTGTTAGATTTGCTGATTTTTGTTCTACTTGACGTCTTTTTTTCTCAGGAAAGCGACCTAGAGATCTGTTGAATCCAAAGGCTGTACAGTACTTGCAGCTTGTATTTTCTATCAAAGATGCAGTTAGCAAGAGGGAAACACGGGAAATCAGTGCTCAATTTGGGGTTACAGCTAGTCAGGTCTCTTCGTCCTCTTTTTGGTTTCTCTGGAGTCTCAATCTGTGGGTTGGCAGTTCATGCTGTTGAGAAGTTCCACGAGCGCCTATGATACTATTTGAATACAAAATGTTAAAAATATACTTGTTAGAATGACAACCAAGTTTATTTAGGGTCTATTAAAAACTTGGTCCCTTTAGATTATATGTATGACTGTATGCTGCTGCAGAAATTTTCTTTTGGCGATTTCAAACCGTTAACTGAACAATCATTTTATGTCTATACTGTATAGGTCCGGGAGTTCTTTGCTGGTCAGCGATCAAGAATTAGGAACTTCGTCAGATTGTCCGGAGAGAAGGCTGACAGATCTAGGACCTGTGATGAGAGTCATGATGAAACACCCTCAACTTCATATCCAAATGTGTCTGCAGAACCTGTTCCGATTGACACAGTTGCTCCAAACAGTCATGAAGCGTCATCTCGATCGATGCAGCCTGAGGTGGTCCCATTAGGCAAAGAAAAGTCGGATAGACATTTTATGGTCAATATCTTTCGCTTGATGAGGAGTGAAGAATCTTTCTCTGGACAGGTTAAATTGCTGGAGTGGATTTTACAGATTGAAACAATCTCAGTACTTCACTGGTACTTTAAAACTTGTCCTTGGTGAATCAATGACTGATGATTTATGCAAATGGGTAGTTTTTCTTGTATGATCTAATTTCTTTTGTATTTCCAGGTTTTTGGTTGAAGGCGGAGTTATGATATTAGCAACATGGCTGAGTCAAGCTGCTATGGAAGAACAAACGAGTGTTCTTAACATTGTTCTGAAGGTGATTCAGTCATATTATTGATTTACCACCTTCTTTACTTTTCATAGCTATCAATGACTTAAAAGGATGTTCCTGTATTTGCAGGTGCTCTGTCATTTGCCATTACGCAAGGCCCTCCCCGTTCATATGTCTGCTATATTGCAAAGTGTTAATAAACTACGTTTTTATAGGGCATCAGGTGCACGCTTTTGCTTCTAGTTTCCTATCCATGCATGTCTCTGATAGTCTTTTATCTATGCTTTCATGACTGTTAAGTCATGTACGATAAATCGATCAACCATCTTCAAATGTCTTTGTAATAATCTTTAGACTGTAAAAATGGATGCGTGGACGTCAAATACAGACTTTTAGGCATGTCACCTGCATAGTTGTCAAAGGCGAGCGCCTCGCGCCTCAAGGCGAGAGGCGCTACCAGGCGCGGGCATTGCGCCTGGGGAAATCCCAGGCGCAACGATTTACAAAGGCAAGCCCAGGCGCGCGCCTCGGCTCGCCTTGGAAGGTAAGGCGCGCCTGAGATTGCCTTTTTTTTTTAAATTCAGTGACAGAGAAGTAGCATTTGAAAATGCAACTTCTCTGTTTTTTTTTTAATATTAACTTAAAATGTAAAAGGCCCAACCCAACCTTAAATCATAACAGCCCAGTTAACAAATTAAATATCATAAGGTGACGAGAGCAGAAATGTGCAGACTGCAACAGAATTACAGAAACCAACAACGTGACAGCGTGAATAAAAGAAAGGCCAAGAACCATTTATTGAAGAAAGCTCAGGTATCAGTTCTAGGGACTCTGATGATTCGCTGGAAGAAGATGAACTTGATTTGGATGATTGAAGAATTTTAATCGTGTTGCTTATTATAATGAACTTATTAATTATTTGTTGTTTTGTGTGACATTGTGACTTAATTATTTCATATTTTAATATATTATTCTAAGATAAATATATTTTTTAAAAAAATAAATAATGTGCGTCTTGCTTCGGTAAGGCGCGCGCCTCGCCTTGCGCCTTGCGCCTCAGGCTCCAGAGCCCTTGTGCGCCTCGGTGCGCCTTGCGCCCTTGACAACTATGGTCACCTGTACATCATGGATGTTTGTTATTTTTGGCATTTTATGGCTAATGAATATATTTTCTTTGCATGGATTGTTTATTACATAGTTGACTTTCTATTATTTTTACCGCTGAAAGAGTTAACTATTGCCGGGATTTTTTTGGCTGCTTGTCTCATTTTTTTCTGATTTGAAGACCAGACATCTCAAACAGGGCAAGAATTTTATTATCTACATGGAGCAAAATGTTTGCAAGCAGCCAATCTTCAAACAAACTCAATGGTAACAAATCTGTAGGTGATGCACTGGATGAGATGCTATTGAAGCAGAGGCAAGTACATTTAACTTGTATTGTAGAAAGTGTTGTTTCAAGTATTTGAAAATTAATGAGTTTTTGTTGTCTGTTGCAGCATTAAAGAAGTTATGGGTAATGAAACTTGGGATTCAACTGTTGATTACTCAGTAAGTGTTCCCATAGTTAACTTCAAAATCTTCGAAAACATGTGAACTCTGATAAAGTTGCTCACTGGTCATTCTGAATCTACAGGAAGCAGATCTTAAAATAACAAATGGAAATGCGAACAGCTTCAGGTATCTACTGGCATCAAGTTGTTTGAAACTTTTTTTTTTTTGGATTTATATTTAGCCTGGATTTATTTCTCAGGAAGTTGGAATCTCCACAGAAATTGAGGCTGCTTACATCATCAGGGGAGGAATCTAATAAAAGGCGAGGTGTCATGTCATCTCGTATCCTTCTAATCGCCTATGAACTAAATGAAGAACTATACTTGATTTTCTTTTCGGGACTTTGCGGGAGCAGTTGGTTGGGGATTGACGTGCAATAATATTTTTATACTTGGTAATCTATAAAAAGATTCCTATCACTTTGACATATAAAATTTTTTATTTAGTTTTTATCCGAAAATAAATTAGACTCTTATTTTCTCAGTAACATATAAATATTTAACCAATCTAGAATTTGAACATTGGCCGAATTATTGGAGTCGGTGGCAAGAGTCATGTAAAACAATGACCTCACAATATCGCTGCTGTGGTTAATGATATTTCACCAAGAAATTGTGAATTGTGAAATCCAAAGATTACGTTGTGCAAGGTAGAATATTGGGTATTATAAAGTTACAAACTACAACTTATACGATGATGATGAGAAAAAAAAACGAGTTTCTAGAAAGTAAAACTGGTGGAAAAACTGGAAGATCATGGATAAATAAGATGATATCATTGGACGGCCAGCTGAATTTTTCAGTTTTTGCTTCGGGTTTTCATGCATTGCTTCAGCTTCCTCCATGGACTGTGTAGCACCCATTTGTGGGTCTGTGTATACTCGCTTTTCATTGAATTTCTATTTCCCCGGCTTTGTTGATATGATCTTATTTAACTGTATGATAAATGGATTTTAGGCTGCTAATTAGCTACAAATCTACGTACTCAAATATCAACCTTTTACCTAACTATTAACTTAACAAATCATTGCTTTAACAAGTTGGTTTTGGTTGTGGCTGATTAAAAAGCTATCATTTGACAGTTTATTGACGATTTAAAGTTATGGTAACTGGTAAATAATCTTCTGTTGCATCTGGAGAATATGAAAAATATAACTTAATAGAGCTATATTGCGCTTCCATGAACTGGTAAGACTTCAGTTTTACCTCATTGCAACATCATTTTTCTGGATCTTTCTTTTGTTTTTAAACTGTTGAGAAATCTGAGGGAAACGGAAGAAACTAATCTGCAACTTTTTCTATTATCTATTAAGCACGTCTAGTCTTCACCAATTGTGATGAAGGCCAACTTCACCCAGAAGTTTGTGACTATTGCAAACTAATGATTGGTGCTATGTTAGAATTTGGGTGTATACATGAACATAATTTCGGCAAACATGGACACAGCAACATCATATAGACCTCTGGGGAAGGTGAGGTCTGTTAGCAACATTGTAGGAATTAGTTGGAGTGTAGTATGGATAAAAATCGAGTCGTAGTTTACAAAGTAATATAGTACACGATAAACAGTGTTGAAAAATCACATAAATGATTTAACTAAACCAGTGTACATGGGAATCCACCATCGTTATTGTGACTGAAGAATGAAATTATACGTTTGGCATCATTATTACGATCAGTGAACTGTTAAATTGAGGTTCACTATCTCACGGTGTTGTGCAAAAGAAATAAGCTGAAAACGAAAAAATTGACATCTGGCTGTAAACTGAGTTAAAATCATGAGCTTATGAGTATTAATATTTAATGCTGTCTAACTTTTACTAATGATTTATGGTTGTGATCAATTGCGAGAGCAATACTACCAATCATGCATTCTCCCATTTGTTGGTATCTGATTGATATCTTAATGTCTGTACGTGGGGTATAAATGCACTTTTGAAATTATTCGTCCAACTCTGCTTTCTTATGATAATTGCTTCCAAGGCATTCAGGGTGTCCTTTCCCTTTATTCTTTTTTGTTCTCTATATACCATGCCTTAACTAGTCACAGAAATGCGAGAGCGAAGAAAGGTTAAGATGGTTGAGCCCCCTGGCCAAAGAATAGTTGCCAATAGCTCACATATTGTGAAATCCACACCTGCAACTCATAGTAGGCCGCTTTCAGCTGATGATATACAGAGAGCGAAAATCCGCACCCAATTTATGCAAAGTAAATCCACAAAGAGTGATGATAATTCCCAAGTGAAGTCTGATAGTCCACCTAATTGTAGCACATCCCAGTCCAGTGTCCTACAGTCAATACCTATACCTGTTCGGGCAGATCTTGGTGAGAGGAGGGAACTTGATAATGCCGTATCCAAAGTTTCTAATATAAGGGAAACTACTCGTTCAAATTTGGAGGAACCACCATGGAAAAGGATCAAGAGAACCCTGATCACATGGCGGACACCCCGAGGTACAGTTGCCTTTTGCTCTCATTCTTGTGGTCCTTGTGTTCCTCTGATTGTTCAAGTTTACAATCTAATTGATGATTAGGCTTGCTTTCAGAATTTTGTGAAGATTTGAAACATTACCATTAACTGGCTGAAATAAGACAGCTTTCCCTGACACCATTGTTCTTGGTTCTGCATTTTCTTTTCATTTTCAAAACTAAAGTAGACTTCTCACCTGCAGCACCCTCGTTCTAGTGTATTCAGAAATTATGGGTCATATGAAGTTTTAAATGGAATTGCTAAAATCAAGGGCAGATGACCTGGCTTTTAAGTTGTTTATTTAGTGAATTAATCTTTGTTTTGCCGAGGACGTTTGCATTTTGGTGAATTTGCTAATGAAAGTTGGCACATTTTCCCTCCTTTTGTATGGATTATGTGTTTGCCATTGTTAGTCCATATTTTGTATAAACTCTGTTGCATGCGTTTCTCAATCAAGGAAACTAATAATTTAATTGAAAGATTAAATGGGATTAATTACGATCTTAATTATAGGAGGAATTGCAATACACCAATGTTCTGTTGTTTTGATGGAATACCATCCTTGTGTATATAATTTCTCATTCTTCTAAAATGTAACAGAACTCAAGAGAAAAGAAAGGGAAGTGTGGTGGAGCTTTTTCAGCACAAACAATGTGTTATTTTTCTTCCCGTATTATGACTTGTCCACAGTTGGTTTGCGTCAATTGTACCAGTATTCTGTTATTTTCTTCTAGTTTTATGCCTATCCACTGTTGTTTCACCTCATTCATGAAGTGCTATGTCTGGCCATTCCTCTTTATCTCATTTCTCCAACCTTTCGTTTCTAATTGTTTGCATTGACCTTTCTGCCAAACCACTTGTGCTCTTGCTTAGGATGGTAGATGTCATATGGTAACAATCGAAATAGTGAAAAAGAAGTCACTTTTGCTCAGCTAAGTAACCATTCGTTCCCCTCCCTGGAATACCCCTCATTGATGGTGAACTGCAACGAGAATAAAACTTCAAACATATGAGAACTTGATCACGAAAGGACCAAGGATTTGCATTATTAACTTCCGCTTAAAATGCTTGTTCTTCGTGTTCAAGCCGGGAAAGAATTACCGCTTCATTTCGAAGTATTCCATGAGTAAGTTAATCCAACTACGCCTTTCCAACACATGCAATTTTGTTGGGTTGATTGCTCCATATATCAATGAAGCTATCTAAATAACATATAAATGGACGATTTAAACATCAACAGAATTTCAGTATATTGACTTTAAATATTTTAAGCTCAAGCCTGCATTTGTCGTCTTCCTCGCTTGTTAACAAATTTACTTATCGAATTACCATACCAAAAACTTCAAAAGAAGAATTTTATTAACGATACTCTCTCCTTTGTTACTTGTTGCTACATCCTTGTTTCTTGAGTTAGAGTTTGTTTCACCTTTGCTCATATCGAGCATTTGTTTGTTGATGCAGAAGTGAACATCAGGGAATCATGGCTCGTCGGTACCGGTGAAAGCAGCAAAGAAGTTGAAGTTCAGAAAAATAGAATACGGCGTGAGAGAGAAATTATTTACAGGACAATTCAAGAAATTCCAACAAACCCGAGAGAACCTTGGGACAGAGAAATGGACTATGATGACACATTAACTCTTGAAATTCCTATAGAGCAGTTACCAGATGTTGAACCACTCGAAACACCACAAGTTTCTGTTAATGGCTGTGAGGGAAGTGTAGCTGCGGTCTCAACAACATTGTGTGATGCTGGTGGAAGTGTGCCTGAACCAGATCTTGAACTGCTTGCTGAGTTGCTTAAAAACCCGGAATTAGTTTATGCATTGACATCGGGCCAGGCGGGTGATTTATCCAGTAACGAGACTGTCAAGCTTCTTGATATGATTAAGGTTAATGGGGTGACCTCTTTAAGTAATTTTGCTGGTTTAGGCGCAAAAGGTGACAATAAAGTTGAGGTTTCTCTGCCTTCGCCGACTCCATCGAGCGACCTTGTGCCGGTGCGTAATTTAAGCAAATTGTATACACAACTTTTGAAATTTAATGTTTTTTCTTCACCATACTTAACGACAATAATCTCCCCTGTTTTTACTTGTCTGCCAAGCTCCCTCTTGTCATTGGGTCTATCTCAAATATTGTGAAGGAAGAAGCAATAATATTATAATGAAAGTGATTCCAAATACGCTGCAGTTTCTTAAGACCGTTACGCAAATTTTATAGCATATGTTTCCCTCCGTTTTTTAATTCAAAACTGAAAACTTCTTGAGTCGACCTTAAAATATATTACATACACACTCACAGGCACTCTTCTAGCTAGCGTAAATTTAAATAAAACCGGAGATACTTCCGATTTTTATCCAGGATATTTCGTTTCAATTGGACGGATAGCTGCATAGGGGTCAATGGAGTATGCGTGAAAGAATGTCGTGTAGAGTTTCCAAAACATTTTTCAACAATGATCGTGGGATAATGAAAAGCTCTTCGTGTTGCTGTATTCTCTTGCATTTTCATATAATTACGGTTTCGACTTCGTGATTATGGTTTGCTCGCTTTCTTGTCTTTCCTTTTTTGATTTTTTGTTTACTGCAGAATGGTTTGAAGCGTGACTTAACGAGAAACCCGTTTTCACGGCAGCACACAACTGCAAAAGGCAGTGTATTTCAAGCCCCAGAAGCTGCTCATATTCCAGGGGCCCCTGTTTTTGTCAGTCACCCTCCGCCAGTATCGACTCTGCTATCCACTATTCAGTCGCAGCAGCATAATACTAATATTCTTATGCATAACAAGTCCTCCAGTGTACACCATTTGGCTCCAGAGATGACGCTAAACCCAAACACTGCTATCAACTCTAATCGTGCTTCACCTAGTTTACTTCGGGTCGAAAACTTTGGCAATATCGATATGTCAGCAAGGTCTCTGGGCATTTCATCAACCAGACTCTTACCAACTCCCACATCTGCACCATCAAATCCACAGCTTCGTTACACACGGGAATCTACGGGTCCCCATTCATTAACAACAAGACTGGGTTATGAGACAATTAATTACCATCAAAAGAATCCAACTATAAACAATGTTCGCACCGGGGGCCATGTCCACGCTGCAGTGCCTACAGGGACCTGGGAGAGAGATGAACGTGCAGGGAGGCCTGAATTTGAATCATGGAGCCCAGAAAATAGCCCGCATAGACGTCATGAATATATTCCGGGCCAAAACTATCCCGAATCAAGAGTGAATACAAGACACGAAAGAGAGAGGCAGACGCATCGGAATTCGGTGCAGTCTTCTGGTTTCCGGGACCAGAGAATGGGTGGAGTACGTGACTATAGAAGATAGCTGTGAAACGAGCTCCTGTTTTGCCTGCAGTTCTTTGGTTGCTCAAAGAATTGTTGTATGTGATGTATAACAGTGGTGTTAGCTTTTGGTTTAATTGTTGTTTTAACAAGACATATTGGAACACAATGTTCTTAAATTTTTCAGCAAGCTCACATCTTTCATTTGTTGTCATTTTTCCTTGCACCGAATCCGATCCCAGAATTTAGAGATTGATGAATCTGTTTTGTCTTAATTATTATCTTCTATTTCTATAATATTAGGATAAGATATTAAAAGTCATTATTATTTTTTGGAGAGTAAAAAGTCATTATGTTCTTATATCTTCAAGTTCGTTCTGTATAGTCCATATAGCTTAGGAACAATATGTTATCTGATAGAGAAATGTGGGACGGCAGATTAATGATATCATATCACCCCACGTTATGGGTTTTTTCATTGTTTACCGTAAATAAAATAATGACTTAAATAAGTAACGGATACGGATAGAAATTAATAATCAACCGCATCACGCCAATGGAGTGGGCATGATACATTTTTTTTTTGGAAAAAAAATTAAAGTCACGCCGTTTAAGACGGCGGGACTTATAAAAAAAATCAACAAATCACGTCTTCTAAGATGACGTGACTTGAATTTTTAAAAAAAATTTACACATAAATTATTTAAAAAATAATAACTAGAATTGTGGTGACAGAGTGATGGGATATATCACGATCAATACAAATCACACGAACCAATTACCACGCCCTGTTAAATGGCGTGTTTTTTTTACCGAATATTGAAAATTTGCTTATATAATTGGTGAACGTCTAGAAAACATTTGTTATCATTATTTTTCGTTGGTCTAAAAAACATTTGAAGTTTATCATTCGTTTGATTTTATTATTCTTTGAATTGTTTCGACTGACTGAAGTAATATATTTTCTTTCGATGTTCAAATATATTTAATTGTTGGAGCAACTCAAATATCAGCTTTCACTTCAACATATGAGGTAGTTATGATCCAAATTAAGTTTTGTCTTTCAAGTTTGATTGAAATCGATAATTTATTTATTTGTAATTATTTTTTTGCAGATAAAATTTTGATTTTGAACTTCGAGATAAGTATTAATATAAATTATGTGAATTTAGTTTTTGAATATAAATTATTATTTAATCATTATATTACATAGCAAATTTATGATGAAAATTGAAAATAGTTAATTATGTTTCAATGTATTATTATAATCACTGACTTCTTCGTTTATTTCAAAATCAAGTTGTTATTATTATTATTTTATATCATTAAAAAACTATATAAAAAATCATATTATTATTATTATTTTATTTCACATACATTGTAACTTCCGGAAAACCAACCTACGTAAACCAAATACATGCATATAATTTAAATTGCTTACTCGATTTATTTAATTGATTTTAAATGCTTACGTGATGTATACTATATGATCAAATGTATGATTGCATGATTAAATGATTATATGACATGATTTCACGATAATTGTAGATTTTACCCGAATATCGGTGGTTGGCCGAGGACGGAGGACCGGAGACGATTAAGGTGTTAAAGATTTAAAAGCTAAATTTTATTTTAGTTAAGAAAATATTTATTTTTAAATATTTTAAGAATTATTGCTTTTTAAGGTCAAATTTAAATTAATTGGAGGGAGCAAGGAATTTTATGTATTTTATAAGGAGATTTTTGAAAAGATGTATTTTTAAATCTTTTAATTATGGTCTAATAATTTTATGAACTTTAATGGGCTTAATTAATTAATTAAAAAGCTTGACTTAATTAAGCTCATTAATTGAGTGTTTAGAAAACCTTTTTAAATTCTTTTTAAAAGAGACCTACACATACCTAAACACCAAAACACACACACACACACCAACACACACCGAAACCCACACACATAACACACGAATTTGAAAGAAAAAGAAAGAGCTTTGGCCAAAACTTCAAGGGTTTTGGAAGGAGGAAAGTTTTGATTTTTTTTTTCTCATTCGTTCTTCGACTTTCTTCCTCGTTCTTCCTTCCAACAACGATCCCGACTCCCTGTATCCCTAGGTCGGGTTTTGGAGGGGTTTTGACAAGAGAAAAGTGTAGAAAAAAATAGTAATCGTCCTCCACTCGTCATCGACTTCCACCGCTACAGTATTCATAGTTCGAGCGTTTTAAACGTAAAGGCATGTTACTAAACTCTTTTGAAGCATCATTCAAATCATAGTAGACATGTTTTAATTGTTTATGCATGAAAAATACATGGGTTCAATTATTTTTAAGGTAGAACGATTATTTTCAAACGTTTGACGATTTTTACGATTGTTCCTTAACGTTATGATTTCTAACGGTTAAATAAATTCATATTAAACAAAAACNTAAACAAAAATGAAGTAGAAGAACCCAGATTCCAAATGAACAAATTTAAACTTGAAAAGTACCTTTCTGATTCGCGAAGAATGAGGGGCAAGGGGATTGATCGAGAAAGATCTCTTGTTCTTATTATAGGATCGTGGTTGGATCCGCATATGTTTGGTAAAGAGAATAATCTTCTCCTTTGAGAATAATCAAAAACNAGAGAACAATCTTCTCCTTTGAGAATAATCAAAAATGGAAAGTGTTGCCAACAATGGATGTTTTATGGATAAAATAAACATGATTTATGTATGAAACAATGGCTAGAACGTTGCATAATCAAAAGGAAGCGAGCCTAGGGTTTTCTAAAAACAATCATGAACACACATGTACGAAGGGTCATGGGCAGTAGGCTATTTCGGACTTTGAGGCTAAGGGGTTCGGCCAGGGTTCGTTGGGACTTAGCCAGGGTCATGTTCAAGGGCTAGGTAGAGTCCTAGGGCGGCTGGACACAGCTGTACGTAAGAAGGAAGGAGAGGCAGCTGACTCGTGGGTTTAAGAAGAGGCGCACGGCTGGTGTTGAGTGATCAGGCTGGTGCGCGGGCCTGGGCGTTGTTCAAGAAGGGCTAGAGGGTGGTCTAGGGATGGCTAGGGAGTGGTGGACTTGGTGGTGGCTTGGGCAAAGAGTCCCATGCGAGAGGGAGACTCCTACGTGCAGATGGAGACACACATGACTTATTGCTGATGCGGGGGCTCGCATCGTGATTGGGGGGGAGGGGGGTCAGTCAGGGATAGGGCAAGCCTTATGCTGGTCTAGGGATTTTTAGGAAGGCCTCTGGTCGATGGGTAAGTAGATTGAAGAGTCCAAGTTCGACTAGGACTCATACAAGCCAAATAAGAGGGGACGTGGGTCGTGTGCACGGGAAGGAGCTGTTACGTGGGTCTAAGGGGCTAGTTAATGAGTTAGGATTGGTCAGTAGGGTCCATAGATGGGTTGGATTGGGTTTGGCTCAAGGTGGCTCGACCATGGCTTGAGTAATTAGGGAGATAGCTCGGTGTGTTCGAGCGAGGATCAAAAACTTGATTTAAAGAATAAAAATTGGAACCATGGGTCCACGGTTCATGGTTCACAAGGGTAGATTAGGTATTAAAAATTTTATGTTTAAAATTTGGGATCCAAATATTGAGTTTTGAATTTATTCGGGAATTAAACGTCTCATGAATCGTTAATTAAAGAATTAAGTGAGAAGCCTAGAATTAAACTGAATAAAATTACGAAAAAAATTATATTTAAGCTGAAATAATTATTTGGGATGAGCCCATGTCATTAAAAGTAAGAAAAAAATGAAATCGAGAATTTTTACGTATAGGGGAAAAACAGTCATTTCATACTTGGGAAATACGTAAAAGCTTGGCAGCGTCCCGAAGGATCATAATGCATGTTAAATGATATTTTATGATTTAAAATAATGATTTTGATGAAAATATGATATTTTATGATTTATGATAAAGCTGTGCAATTTTTACTGTCGAAAATGCTATTTTTGGAAAGTTATGATATTGTATGCTTTTAAAAGAAAATGAAAAATTTTTGATAGATGTGAATTGACTGTGACAAATGATATATGATTTTGTGGGGTTGTCGTGAAAGGAAAATGCCCCAGAGAGAGCCCATTTACAGGAGAAGGTCTTAGAGGGAGTCCATTTATGGAAAAAGGCTCCAAAGAGAGCCCGTCTATGGGAGAAGGCCCCCGAAGGAGCCCCGACGATCGTATTTCCACGGTGGATCCTAGTGCCTACCTTCATGGACCATGTGGAGCTGAAGACTGATCAGTTGACCAAAGAATAAAAGCTAGTCACTTTCGAGGATCAAACTTCACCAAAAATGATAAATGATTGAAAGCTTTAAGATTAAAATGATTTTATGATATATGATTGAAAGCTATTTTTAAAATGATTTATTTATGCTTAAAGTTTATTTTAAATGGTTTATTTATGTTCAAAAATTATTTTAAATAAATATATGATTTTTAAATGCATGTGATTGTATATGTATTATTTGCTATTCATGTTTAGAACATGCTGAATCATTAGACTCACTAGGTTTGTATGATGCAGGATTTGATGATATTATGAGAGGCGCTGACGATTGAGTGGATCGAGTGCAGCAGTACACTCCCGAGGGCCATTTTATTCCGCACTAGCTTGTTAGATAAAAGATTTAAAGATTTATGTTAATGATTTTATTAGATATATTTTTATGCTTTATTTTATTGTTATTCGATCTTTTAAAGGTCGATATAGGAATTTTGGTTAGTTGATGATTTAGTAAATACCTCAAATGTTGAAGTGAAAACTGATATTGAGCTGCTTCAATAATTAAATATATTCGAACACCGAAAGAAAATGTATCACTTCAATCAGCCGAAACCATTCAAAAAATGATAAATGCAAACGAATGATATACTTCAAATTTTTTTAGACCAACGAAGAATAATAATAGCAAATGTTCTCTAGACGTTCACCAATTATATAAGAAAATTTTCAATATTCTGTCTAAAATACGCCATTTAATAGGGTGTGGTAATTGGTTCATGTGATTTGTGTTGATCGTGATACATCTCATCACTACGTCATCACAATTCTAATTATTACTATTTTTAATAATTTACGTTAAAAAATTTTAAAACATTAAGTCACGTTATCTTAGAAGGCGCGACTTGTTGATTTCAAGTCCCGCCTTCTAGGACGGCGTGACTTAATTTTGTTTTTAAAAAAACCAACAAGTAGACTTTAATTTTTTTCCACAAAAAAGTGTACATACGATAGATTATTAATTTCTATCCGTCTAAGTTATTTATTTAAGTTATTATCTTATTCATGATAAATAGTGAAAAAGCCCTATATACATCGACTAGATATATGTGTGGATAATTTGGTACGATGAGCATGACACTGAGGGTGACATGATAATGATGAAAATATAAGGAGTTACATATTTTATTTTTGTATAAAATTCGAGGTTTCAATCATTTTAATAGGCGGCACATAGTTTGCTAGTTATTTTTCTATCGAATAATTTGTGTTAGTATAAAATTGACCCATAAAACATATATGAGTAGGTGTATATTCGTGAGACAAGTTGATCTTATATATACCTCTAACCCGATGCGACACATGAAAAATATTATTTTTAATGCTAAAAGTTTTACTTTTTACTTTAAATATGAATTTGAAACGTCTACTCATTTTAAAATTCTACTGAGCATTTTTTTTAAAGCTAAAGCGGGATATACACACGCTCTAAAATATTTAAATAAGTTGAACAAGCTTTTAAAAGCATCCAACCTCTGAATAAAAAAAATAACTACACTTAGTTAAAACTTAAAATGAAATCAACAACGTAAACCAAGATTCAAAACCATTTAACCAAAATTCTTAAACCCATGTCTCATAAACATATTATGCGGAAAAATGCAATGTCCTCGGGTTATCTAGTGCACCGCCCAACTCAGCCTACCAGTCTTCAACGCCTCCAGTCATCACATCAACGTGCTCAGCTGCATCATTCACACCTAATGTGTTTAAAGACTCAACACACCTGTAAAGTTATAACGAGTACATATATATAACATGCAACAGTGAAAAGTACTGTAATCAACATACATTTCATGATCTTAAAAGCGTAAACGTAAACATATCGTAAAAGCATACATGTCAAAACAGCTCATCATATCATCATATACTTATACATTTACTTTAATTGAATTCAATTCATTAGTTGTGACTTTCGTATCAGCTCTAATCGTAACAGTTTTATTCGATCGATCCATCTACATATAACCGTGGTACCCGGCGACTGTCGGACATCAGCGACAGTATTACCCCATCCACTGAGCTTAGGTCTCATCATCATCGTATATATATATCGTCAGTCACAACCAACTCCCATATTTCAAAAACATCATCATTTTCATCACTTATCAAATTCGAGCATATATGTAAATTTTTTTTAAAATCAAGCATACAACGTATTTTACATAATTTCGTAAAAAATCATATACGTGATATATGACATTTAAAAAAACATGATAAATTTGTGATCAGGGCGCTGCCAGGACTTCTATTTCGACCCGGGTACAAAATGACCATTTTACCCCTAGAAACCCAAAATGACCATTTTACCCCTGGACCTCAAAATTCTGACACGAAGCTTACCAAATTCCTTAAAACATCTCAAAACATATTTATTAGAATTTCTTAGACATAAACTCAAGCTCGTATCAAAACTTATACGATTCGTTTAAAACTTGGACCGGGGTCCCGGTTTTAACCCGAAACTTTACCAAACTTTTCACAACATAAACCTACATGTTCAGCCTCTAAACACCCGTTCCAGCCCACTTATGATCCTCCAAGCAAGCCCAAAGGCTGCTGGAATTTTCTGCACAAAACATCTCCAAACCCTAGTACCCTAAACTTACAAATTCTCGACCCTAGTCCCTACCGGCTCGGACCAGCCTTGGACCAACCATTCCCAGCCCACCGTAAGACACTCCTGGACCGACTTAACCCAAGCTCCCTGCCCCATGCACGCTGCACGACTCACATGCTTGCTAGCCACCAAGATAGCACCAACCGAGCCAACCTTCTCTCATCTTGATCCATCGGCTACTTGGCTAAATTCAGCAGTGTTCGAGCCCTCCTAGGCCATGTCTCAGACCCATCAGGTTCTGGTCCAGGGCTTAGCTCTGCCCTTGCACCGTCGGATCAGCCCCATCGCCCGATCCACGCACACGACCAAGCTAACCCAAAGAACTCGATCGGAACTCGATCGGCCCTCTCCCAAAACCAACAAAGCTTCGACTCCATCCTTAAGTTCTCTCCTTACTCGACGTGCACATCCCTTAGCAACAAAAAAATCGGCAGCGCCTTACACAAATGCTAGAAAACGTGAGAAAGAAGAAAAAAGGATGCATTTTCATGTCAAATTCTTGCATAAAACAAAACCTCAACATATATAAATAATTTCTCATTAATTTACATATAATTCAGCATAATATTGGCGTGAATGAAGATAAATAAGAGATACATGTGTGCCTTAACATTTATACGTTCGAAAACTCGAAGACAATCGCGTAGAACGTGCACCGGAGAGGCGAGGGATGATTCCTTGAAAGTTTGGAGAGGATTTTCGAGGTTGGGGGCTGCTGGAATTTCAGAAAGATGCTGCTGAATGGGGAGGGGCGGCCACCATGTACCAATTAGGTTTAGGGCTTGCTAATGAAGTGATTAAGTCATAATATAAGGTGCTAATAGACCCTTAATAAAAAAAATAAAGGGATTAAAACGGTTTTAGGCCCATTAAGCAATTAAATAATCTCATCAAGCCCAATAACACTCCCAAAAAATATTTCTTTTAGGTACGTTTTTAAAAATATTGTCCGAGCCCTTAAAAAATCCCCGAATCCTTAAATTGCGTACCTATTAAAAATATAACCCGGCGAGTAAAAATACCCAACCAAGGCCCATTATCAAAAATCATACTTAAAACTCCACATAATAAATAATTAAAATTAATTATTCAATAAATATATTTTTCCTGATTATCCCCGGTCTCCGTTACTCGTTCGAGCGCAAAATACAACTTAAAAGTCATTATGCATGAACTTTAATAAACCATAAATTAAAACACATATTTAAGCAATAAACATGAATTTAATGCGTTAAAACTATTTAATAAAATACATAAGAAATTCGATAATTTGCATGCATGTGGTTCACGTGAACCTTCAAATTTATGGGACGTTACAATCTATCCCCCTTAAATTGAATTTCGTCCCCGAAATTCGCTTATCCTCGATAAACAAAAATTTTAGACTCTTAATTCTAGTATCCTAATAATCCACGCTTCAGCTGCGCCACTCTGATAAAATAAGTGTTTAGGCTGTCCTTATTTCTCCTCAATCCTAATTAAATTACCTACCAAAATCCTCATTTGCGAAATCCCAACTTAAAACGGCCTATGGTGACTTAGTTATATTTTACTATGACATCGAATTTTGACTTTTCTCACAATTATCAATATTATAAATGGTAGTTCGAACTTATCGCATCTTATTTTCCTTGTACTATACTCAAGATGTTGATTGACCAATTATATTAGAATTCATGCAGTTCAACCTAAGAAATCTTAGTACCAAAATTACTAATTGACTTCCATCCTCGGTAATACACTTGAAATTTAAACCTTATCTCAACCCCATAATAATATTAGCCTAAGATCCTTGAATCATATCCTTATCTTACGGCACCAACTTACGTAACTTAACTATTTACAAATATATCCCAAATATAAAATTGTTGCAAATTTTAAACCTCAAATAACATTAACCATAAAACCCAAAATATATAATATCGATCTCCTACCTAAATAATAAAACTCTTCTAGCATCAATTACATGCTTTAACTATTCCCCTCCCGATTACAATAAAGTTGAGGCCTAAGACCCTTGGACTTTCCTCATTGAAACGAATGTCGCATTCTTACGTATCCCCAATGCTTAATAAATATTAAATACTAGCGTATCAAACTTAATAATTTCTCCCTTGTTAATGATGGATTAACTCTAATAAATCAACTTCACTTATAACCCATAGAATTTTAGAATCTCCATATCAAGATTTTAGATTTCTTACTCGATAAAAATCTTAATATTCGTTCATTGGCAACCTATGTTGAACACAATTAATTCTATTTTGTTTTTATTTCACCCAAAATTTCCTTATGAACACCTATTTCATAAACTTGAAATTCAAATTTACCCAACCCAAATAATTTTATATAATATAATTACAACACAATATCCGCTAAATTCCAAGTTTCTTAATGACTTTCAAAAATTCCTCAAGACAAGGTGTCCACCTCACTTCTTACATATGTCTATCAAGCAACCTAACCATCAATCATATCCAACTTTCTAGAAAAATTTAACTCTAACAAAGGTACAATCTTAACTGTTAAATTCATGACTAAAACTTATGATACATCAAACTTAAGTTCACAAAAATATGTCAACTTAATATCTAATCCTTTAAGTTAACTAATTGATCAACTTTACCTTAAATTGTTATAACTCTAGGTTCTTAATTTCTCACAACATGATTATACTAACGCTTAGATTTTCGAGCCCAATGTTGATTCATCCTACAATGTCCTTGATTACCATTCTTTATAACATGATAACCTAGATATTTCAAGGTTCTAATTATTTCTTCAAGCTTAAATCATCGAAAATTCCTGCCACTTAAACTATTCAATTCTCATTTATTGCTGAACTAGTCTCCAAATTCCTTAATAACAGCAAAATAAATTCCTAATTTTCTCAAAATCCGTGATACGTTGAGGACTGCTCAGAGTCGACAGAAGAGTTATGCGGATCAGAGGAGGAGAGATCTAGAGTTTGCCGTTGGCGACCACGTTTTTGTAAAGATAGCACCTATGAAAGGTGTCATGCAGTTCGGGAAGAAAGGAAAGCACAGTCCGAGATTCATCGGACCATTTGAGATCCTCGACAGGGTTGGGACGTTAGCTTATCGTGTTGCTATTCCGCCGAATCTGACCGGAGTACACAATGTGTTCCACGTCTCTATGCTGAGGAAGAACATGGCGAATCCTTCGCATGTCTTGAACTTCGAACCGTTGCAGCTCACTCCGAACCTGTCTTATGAAGAAAGATCAGTGCAAATCTTAGAAAGACAGGAGAAGAAGCTTCGGAACAAACTGGTGAAGCTAGTGAAGGTCAAGTGGCTTAATCATTCGGAGGAGGAAGCTACATGGGAATCTGAGCCAGAAATGAGGAGTCGGTATCCCGAGTTATTCGGTAAGTTTTAATTTCGAGGACGAAATTTCTTTTAAGGGGGGGAGAGTTGTAGAACCCGATAAATCATATTACTTATAAGCCATGCATAATTACTATTATTTAATTAATTGGACTTAAGCTATTAATTAATTCTCTCATGTTCAATATTTAATTAAAAGACTAAATTAAAACGTGTAACCAATTGGGATAAATTAATCTAAGACTATTTTATTTAAGAAATTGTAACTTAATATGTTAGTAATTTATTTTAAGACTTAGCCATTCATGCAAGAAAATTACTATCCTAAATTAAATTATTAATTCACTAAAATACATAATAAGTGTTTAAAACTTTAAAGAGTTAAAATTCATGAATTAAGCAATATTTTCCTCCATTTTTATAGCAAAATTCGGCCACCCCCTAGACAATTTAATTATGTTTGGAAACTCTCCATTTTGATTCTTTTCTTTATCCTTTCTTGGTATGATAATTCCTTCATTTTTTAATCACCAATAATTAATAATTTAAGCAATATTCTCCCTTGCATTTGACCATCAAATCTCGGCCATCACCTCCCCCTAAATCTTCCTCAATCCCATAATATCACATCATTCCTTATCTCCCAAAGAAACAAGGATAGAAAGATTTGTTTTTCCATTCAAATCCCCATTTAATTAGTAACCTTCCCCTTCATTACCTAGCCATTCTCCCTCACCCCACCTTCGAAAATTCAGAGAATAACAGCAACAAAAATCATGAGTTGCAGCAAGAAAACAAGAGAGAAAATAAGAAAGAAAACTCCGTCTCCGCGACGCCGTGTTCGTCGTGTTGTTTGTTTTCTTCAAAACAAATTCCAGACATGTCTATATTGTTCTTTGCTCTTCAATCAAGTCCTATAGGTATTTTAAAACATCACATGTTCATGATTTTAATAGCAAAACCGAAACATGACTGCAACATTTAATAAAAAAAAACTGCAAAGCCCCTTCTCGGCCATTCCTACATGCTTCACGTTTTGAGTTATTTTTGTGATCACAGGGAGTTGGTCGGTTCCAGGCGCTCCAAGCTGCACTTAGGCATGTACTAGAGTGGGTTAAAGTCATGTTGGTTCATTGGTTCCAGCCCATGCACGCAAGGAAGAGACTTGACAGCAACTTCTTCCATAGTTACGAGTTTGAGTCTCGATTTTGATTCTTGTTTGTCTAAAGCGAGGGTTCGAATCTTGGTTGGTCCAGGGCTTGTAACCATGGTTAGAACCCTTCCTTAGCGTGTTTAGGACGTGACCAAGATGGCTTTTCAAGGCTTGGTTCACGGATCCATCGAATTTATACAACAACAAGACAAGTGCCCCACGGTTTTGATTTCTGATTTTTGTGTGAGTTGGTTTGGCTTTGTGGTGTTGGGTGGATCTTGGTTGGCTTCTAGCCCTTAGCCATGGTTCACACAATACCTCGTGATATCTAGATCAAGCCATGGTTGGTCATATGGCCACTGGAATGATATATGACAGCAAGATAAAGCAACACCCCCCACGGTACAGCACATGGTGTTCTCGGGTGGAGCTTTGTGTTGTCTTAGGTGTTTCCTTGGATTGTGGTTGGCCTAGGGCCCTTAGACATGGTTCAAGCCA
>NW_027356917.1:0-341 GCF_012295235.1 Primulina huaijiensis | reverse complement strand
ATTCACACGGACCACAAGAGTTTGAAATATTTATTCACGCAAAAAAAAATGAATATGAGACAACGACGTTGGTTGGAATTGGTAAAGGATTATGATTGTGTTATTAATTATCATCCAGGTAAAGCCAATGTTGTTGCAGATGCGTTAAGTCGAAAGTCCAGTTCTATTGCTGCAATGCAAGTACAAGAACAAATCTATGGGATTTACAAAATTTGAAGATTGATATTATTCCAAAGGGAGCTGCAATCCAGTTATCATCCCTTATAGTTCGACCAACACTTGCAGATAGGATTAATGTCGAACAAAGTGCAGATAATGTAATACAACAATTGACACAACGA
>NW_027356916.1:0-436 GCF_012295235.1 Primulina huaijiensis | reverse complement strand
TAGAACTTCTCACCGTAGAGGTAGTGTCGCCATATCTTCAGTGCAGATACAATAGCTGCCAATTCAAGATCATGAATTGGATAGCGAGTTTCATGTGGCTTCAACTGCTCAAAGCATAGGCAATGACATGTCCCCGCTGCATCAGAACACATCCCAATCCTCTGTGAGAAGCATCACAATAGACGACAAAATCACCAGTACCTGACGGAATAGTCAACACCGGAGCACTGGTCAATCACTTCTTCAGCTCTAGAAAACTGGATTCACAAGCTTCTGACCAAACAGACGGAGCTTTCTTTTGAGTCAGCTGCGTAATAGGTTTAGCAATGCTGGAGAAATCTTTAATGAATCGTCGATAATATCCTGCTAAACCCATAAAGCTGCGTATCTTTGGCACTGATGTCAGTCTCGGCCAACTGATCACAGCCTCAACCTT
>NW_027356915.1:0-457 GCF_012295235.1 Primulina huaijiensis | reverse complement strand
GCACCCCACTAACCTAATTCAGCCGCCCACCCTCCTCCAATCAGCATCCTCCTTCGTGTATTCCAGCAGCAAGATTCGGTGCTCCATTATTTCTCCAAGCTCAAGCTTTCCTCCCCCGCCTCGTGTCACTTCGAGCCTTTGTACATCAAATATTTAATCAGGCACGCATTGTACTTTTATTTCTGCATCATACATGCTAGATACTTGCTGTTACGTGGGTTTATTTGCATAAAATTCTTGATCTTGCATATAACGTAGGAAGGCTTCGGTTTTGTTCATAGTTCTTGCACCTTCTTCATCCAACTCACGTTTCTTGTTAGTATTGTGCAAGGGGCTGCTAAATGCATGATGCAAAGGGTTGTATGTGTCGTGTGTAAGGGCAAATGAATAAGGGAGTCTCGGTTTTTCCAATCTCGAAGGGGAAACGCTCGGGATAGTAGCCATTGTGGTGTTTGAG
>NW_027356914.1:0-450 GCF_012295235.1 Primulina huaijiensis | reverse complement strand
GATACCAGAGTCATTAGCACCTCTCCTACAGTCGTACCAGGATGTGTTTATTGAACCGAACAGCTTGCCACCCCATCGCACTATTGATCATTCTATCCATTTACTCCCTCACACCAAACCAGTCAATGTTAAGCCTTATAGATATGCTCACTCGCAAAAGGCTGAGATAGAAAAGCTTGTTACTGAAATGCTTGAATCGGGCATCATTCGCCATAGCCAAAGTCCTTTCTCATCCCCAGTTCTGTTGGTCAAAAAAAAAGATGGCACCTGGCGCTTTTGTGTGGATTATAGAGCCCTTAACCATGTCACAATTAAAGATAAGTTTCCTATCCCTACGATAGATGAACTCTTGGATGAATTACATGGTTCAACTATCTTTTCTAAGCTTGATTTACGAGCTGGCTTTCATCAGATTCGTGTTAACCCCCTTGACATTCCCAAAACAGCCTT
>NW_027356913.1:0-800 GCF_012295235.1 Primulina huaijiensis | reverse complement strand
GATATGGATGGGAAAAACTCCCAAATATTTTTACTTGAGAATATGGGGATGTCTTGCTTACGTGAAGCAGACCGTGAGAGACAAACTAGATAGTAGATCCACTTTGTGCTACTTTGTAGGATATCATTTCTATCACCCCAATGAAGCAAAAGTGTTTGTTTCAAGAAATGTCACCTTTCTGGAAAAATAATTTCTATTAGATAGAAAAGACAAGAAGATAGAACTTGAAGAAATGCAAGATACTCCCTCAACTGTAGAAGTTGAACCTAATCCCCAAACAACCAGTAGTGGAAGTACAAGCTCCTAGAAGGTCTGATAGGGTTATTAGATCACCTGCAAGATACACGCTTCTTCATGAACAAGGCCATGATGAGCCTTGTGTTGGATATGATCCAATGAACTTCAAAGAAGCAATATCTGATACTGATTCAGCCAAATGGCTTGAAGCCATGCAGTTTGAAATGGACTCTGTGTATTCAAATCAAGTCTGGACATTAGTAGATCCACCTGAGGGAATTGTTCCCATGGGATGTAAATGCATCTACAAAAGAAAGCTTGGGGCGGATGGGAAGGTATTGATCTTCAAAGCAAGACTGGTTACAAAAGGTTATACTCAAAGGCAAGGAATTGACTATGATGAAACTTTTTCACCAGTTGCTATGTTTAAGTCCATTAGAATATTAATAGCCATAGTAGTATGGTATGAATATGAGATATGGCAAATGAATGTAAAGACTGCATTCCTCAATGGAGAGATCAAAAAAGAAATTTATATGTCTCAACCTGAGGGATACACATCA
>NW_027356912.1:0-465 GCF_012295235.1 Primulina huaijiensis | reverse complement strand
TCGACAATGGGTGCATGATGAACGCTACCCGTACTCGAGGCTCGGATCATATTATTGGGGAGCTTTGGGTGCCGGAAAGCTGTGACATCCATTGACATGGTGATGTGAACTACGTGGAACTCCCATGATTTCGGCTCATATTATTGAGGGAACTCATGGCGACCGTCCATTAAGGTTCAATATCGATGGGTTAGGCTTGACACGTGAAGATGAACGACGTCATATTATTGGGTCCTAATCAAACGTGAGACAAAAGTTTACGTTAAGGGTTGCATGGCGATGCAATTGGAAACTACCTTTTAGGAATTGTGATTGGCTGATATTATTCGGGATCATAATTCGCTAATTGGACCTTACGTACCTACTGAGGAAATGAGTTTCCCGTTTTCACTAGAGGGTAGTGAATGATGTCAAAACAGAGGGAGCGAAAATTTATAAAGTATAAGTCCAAACTTTATATCTTAC
>NW_027356911.1:0-906 GCF_012295235.1 Primulina huaijiensis | reverse complement strand
TGGTATCTATAATCTTAAAGATGATATAGATATTCAAGTTAAACTGGCATCTTTGGCAAGAAAAATTGAGTCATTAGAAATGAAAAAGAGTGGTCAATTAAAAAGTATTCAAGAAATTGTTTGTCATATATGTGATACACATGATCATGCTACAAAAGATTGTCAAACATTACCTTCATTTAAAGAATATCTCCATGAACAAGCAAATTATGTTAACAATTATAAAAAAAACCAATACTAGATCTTTTTTCAACATCATATAATCCTGGATGGAAAAATCATCCTAATTTTAGTTGGAGGAATGATAATAATTCACAACCCTCACAACAATATTTTCAAAATAATCAAAATCATCAAGGTTATATTCCATATGTTACACCTCCAAGAAAAAACTTTGAACATGTAATTCATGCATTTATCCAAAAGCAAAAATCTATCAATATTCAAAACAGTCAATCTACGACTGATTTGAAAGAAACTCTTGCAAAATTTGCATTTGCACTTAATATTCATGAAAAAGGAAAATTTCCATCTCAACCTCAACCTAATCCTAAAAATCAAAATCAAGAATTAAAAAATGAAAAAATTGATCAAATAAAATCTGTTATTACCCTTAGAAGTGGTAACAGTTAATGACCCATATAGTAATGAAAACAATGATCATTTAAAATCAAAGAGTAAGGATGATAATCCTGATACTTTTGAGAATGATGATACCTTAAATTCTAAAAATAATATGTTGAATGATAAATCATCTGAAATAGTAAATGAATAAAATAAACCTCCATCATTTCCTCATCCATTAACAAATCATAAAAAACAAAAAAAATGATTCTGATATCTATGAAGTTTTTAAACAACTAAAGATAAATATTCCATTATTAGATGCTATTAAACAAGTACCTT